>NC_056747.1:208558501-208686001 GCF_019279795.1 Protopterus annectens | reverse complement strand
GCACTACCCATGGGTTTACGATTAATGCTAAACAATGTACATGCAACCAAACAACTGGTGCACTACCCATGGGTTTACGATTAATGCTAAACAATGTACATGCAACCAAACAACTGGTGCACTACCCATGGGTTTACGATTAACGCTAAACAATGTACATGCAACCAAACAACTGGTGCACTACCCATGGGTTTACGATTAACGCTAAACAATGTACATGCAACCAAACAAACAACTGGTGCACTACCCATGGGCTTAAGATTAACGCTAAACAATGTGCACTACCCATGGGTTTAAGATTAACACTAAACAATGTAGTTTGTATTTCACAAACCATAATTCCCTACTTTATACCATATTCAAGACTCCATCTTTGAAATTGAGTCAGTCAACAGGAGTACTTTTGTCCCCAGTGAACTATCCTTTGACTATCATGTGCCAGACACAGTCATAGTATCCTTCTGCATAGTGCACTTCATTTCTAAACGTATATTGTAAAGAGTAAGGAATTGAGAATCTCACCGTATACCACCCACATTCAACCCAAAAAACAATACAATGCCCCTTTTGGTATAAACATCTTGTCCAACTTGATCGGCCTCAAAGATTTATGACCAGAAAATTACTGATTTAAGATCACTAAGCTATAGATAGATTAAAGCCACTCTCATTATATTCTGTCTCATGCAGGTGCCTGACCTTCTGAGCCTTAAAATAACCCATCCTATTTGCTACACCTATGCAAAACAGATAGCATTGTAAACACATGCAACAAAGACTTTAACCTTTACTGTCACATAAAGAGAACACTCTAGTATGATGGATTCCTAATCCAGCAAATCCACTCGTCAAGTAATGTAATACATTCGCCACATTCAAAATAACTCTGAACAATTCGAGGGGCAGCTTTAAATTCAACCTGGGGAATGTAGCATGGCAGTCTTTAATTGGGAACCCTAACTCATCAAACTTGGGCTTAGCTGGCTAGGATTCCTATTGGTCTTTTGGACTTCATTCTTAGTATATACCTTTGTACCTCTAAACAGCATCACAGGCAGAGAGATATTATATATGTTACAGTAGGATACCCTGCAGCTGAGTATATCTGCTGCCACATTTAGTTAAACAATAAATCATATTCAGGTGTGGGTAATATTGCAGGGTTTGCCCATGGCTAGTGTAATTTGCTTATAAGGATGAAAGGATAACCTACGAGTGATTTATTGTTATTACATAAATACATTAATTAAAAATAATAATTATTTTACTTTTATTTTCTAATGTCACTTTATAGGAACTTCATTTTCCTTCTATCTGCTCCAGATGAGTGACTTTCCTAGGATGATGTGGCAATTATTGTGTCTACAGGGTGTCTAACTGTCTAACCAGGTACATAGTGATAGCAGTATAGTAAATCAGGCTAAAATAATTTATGACACTTTCACAGTTTAGGGATTATAATTCAAATTTAAATGTATTGAGAAGCTTTTCTGATCCATTACAGGTGTCTGAAGAACAATTATAGATACATTTTATATTTATTTTTAAACATTATAACTTATTTAGAGAAACTGTTTTCAGTGTAGAAAGCAACTATGAGCATTATTTTTATGTTTCAGTAGCCACATTGAAGCATAGATCATTGCAGCTAACAATCTGCTTTCTGTACTAACGGGTTTTGGAGCCGTCCAGATTCCCATGAGCAATGCTCAGTTTACACCAAACACATGCTGATGAATGATAAATGACTTCACGTTGTTGAATATTAATTTACTTTCATTGTATGATGCTGCATTGTCAGACTTTGTTTTTATAACTGCTATACAGAATTTCCATTATAATGGAATGGAGTGAAGATGCTATGATGTGAGAGTTCAAACCTTTGGAGACTTGAAGGTGGGATATTTCTAGCTTTTTAAGGACTTTTGGATCCTCAAATTCTGAGCTTCATAGTGACTCTGCCATGGACAAGTTCTAACCGGTTTTGCAGAATATTTTTATTTTGGGGGAATCTCTACTTAATATTTTTTATCTGCCACCATGACATGAAAGCATGTCGGTCAGTCACACTGTCTTATTTGATTACTGATTGGTAGAATCTGCAGTTTAAACCGGACACTTAATGATTCCCTCTACTAGCTCCGTCTATTTATGTATTATTATTTTGCTAATTAGATAAGAGTTACAATTCACAAGTACCTGCTTTGAGGGTCAACCCTATAATTCTTCTCTTGTTGAATGACTTGCTCAGCATTACAAAAATATGTAAGTGGAGTCCAAACAAATCAAACCAGGAATTAAAGGATACTTTAAGTTTAACTTTTAGCTTTCAAACTCACTAAAAGCTCATAGCCTTATTCCACTCTGGTACATTATACATCTATATAAAACCAAAAATCACAAGGTCACCAAACTGTAACTTGTAAATCCAAACGATGACCAAGAAAAGTGAAACAATAAAGCTTTGGACAGCACTTAAAAAACAAGCCAATGTTTAATAAAACACGAACACAGACTGCATTAACGTCACACAATATGTTTTAATTTCTATCACTTCCTCAGATGTGGGCTGGTAAAATACAAAATCCATTATATAATGTGTACTCTGCCCTAATTAACCAATCAAAATACAAATTAGTCAATTAAATAAATGTGGTGTAAAAATTCACATAAATACAAAATGTTCATACAATGGACCTGTTGCCCTAAATGTTTGAAATTTAAACATATAACGCTTTGTTACAATAAAAATACTATTGATAAAAAGCAAAAATAAGAACAATAAAATGGAGACATATTTATTGTTTCGCTTTTCTTGTTCATCGTTTGGATTTACAAGTTATGGTTTGGTGACCTTGTGATTTTTGGTTTTATTTGTTTGCAAGTTTTTTTTATCATGGAAGGTGAAACGAGCACGGACGGAGAGGGAAGGATTAATAAGGATGAGATTGGACAGACCAGGAAACTGATTGGCCAACTATCTCAACTGATAGACTTATTAACTCCGTTGAGCCAATCTGTGGAGTGTGTTAGTATGGCTCTTGAAGGGAGGAACCAGGAATTAAATGGTCGTCAGAAACGGCATGAAGATGTATGTAATGGAGAGGCTTCATCCACAGACAACAACAGCTTGAATAGCACGGACTTCTGAAATACACAGAGGATGTTAATAAGATCAGAAGAAACAAACAACTGTGGTACTGGAGGCGAACCTTCGACTGTATTACGGCCAGGGATTTTACCATCAAACGTGGTACAGAGTGATACTTCTATGGACTTTCGCAACTGGCTTCAGGTTAGTTTTACGGCAGACTTCAGAAACAAAATTGTTAGACCTGGGCCAGTTTTGGAGACTTATAGAGAAAAACTGTTTAGGTTTGAGAAACTGTTATACAAATTCAAATCTTTGGATATCGAAAATGCATATTTAGCAGAATGTATTTCTGAAAGCATAGTCCCTAAAGGACTAAGAATTTTTTAATTTCCTAATAATGTTGTACCAGGAAGTAATTTGAATAAAGAACTTATAGAGATATATAACAGATGTGGGCAAGATGTGCTTAAATGTATGATCGTCGAAAATAATAGGGCAAAGAGTGAATTATTAAAAGAAATCGAAGTTTCGAATGAATGTAGAAAAAGTGATCTCATTTATACTATTCCAGAGGATAAAAGGAAGTATAACAATATCAGAAGTGAGATAGATAGATAGATGGACAGTGAGATAGATGGACAGTGTAACAAACATATTAAACGGACGATGAAGAAGCTTGAGAGAGATATCAATGATTACAAAAATGATCCTGCTTACCCCTAACCCAAGATAGGTGGGAGATTTTGGGAATCAAGGAACATGGAAGTAGAAATAGAGTTTAATTTGAATGAGAATGGGAGAGTAGGAGAACGAGTTGTGGATTTGGATGATTTTGGAGGTGATCAGCCTGTAAGAAGATCTGAAAGATTAAAAAACAGGGATGGTTACCAAAAACAACAAAATCCAAATCCAAATTTTCGGGAAGAAACAAGAAGGGGGAGGATGAGGTACTGAAGATTAGCAGTACTAACCACCCCAACTTAGAAGTAGTAGACTTTGTTCAAGACAATACCAATCCTTTTAAATTTATTAAAAATGATTTTAGTATTTATAATTTTAGTCATGTGATTTTAAGAAACAAGCATTTCTGTTTAAGCAAAGGAATCAAGTTTATTCCTTGGAACAAAGGAAACCTTGCTAGAACTTTAATGGACATCAAAGAATTTACAAAGGAAAATTAATTTTCAAACTATTTTTAGTCAAAATACTAACTATGAATCGACTAGTTTGGTTAGGAAAAGTTTATTTAACCCTCCCCTCCACCCTCAAATAAAAAACTTGGAAAATTTAATAGAAGGATAGATTAGGAACTGTTTTAAAAAGGTTAAACACAAGAGTAACCTGGATCAGTTGGAAAGTAAGACTTTAAATGAACTCAGGGGTGATAAAAATTTAAAAATGATAAAGCTGCACAAGGGAGGGGGGATAGTTTTGATGGACAGTATGAATTACGAGGGTAAGATGAATGAAATTTTAAGGGATCCCGAAAAATATTCTACTGTGTCTATAAATGAAATCAACATAGCTTATAGACATAGAGACATGGTTCTAGAATATTTATTGGTAGAAGGCTTAATAGATTGTAAAACACTTAGGTTTTTAAAGGTGGAAAAGTCTAGAATACCTACTATGTTCAAGATTCTGAAAATACATAAAGATGAGTTAAGGTCTATATTATATCATCGAATGCTTAAAAGTGAGCGCTGATTGATAATTTAATCGAAACACACCACTAACTACCCACTTACCTTAAACTCCCCCCTAACCCTAAGGTCCATCCCTCATGTCCACTCAATCGCACACACACCACAACCGACACTAAACCTAACTCACCTAAATCAAATTTGAGTTTCTGCTGTTTCATATTTTTAGTTGCAAAAATAAGTTCGATCAATCAGCATTCGCTTTTTTAAGCATTCAAGGATATAATATAGACCCTTTTAAGTCATAATGAATGTATTGTTATTATGCAGTTAATTGATTTGGTATTGGAGGATAGAATTGTCCTACAATCTGAATATAGTAAATGTTGGATCCAATACAAGAGATTTTTGGATGATATTTGTATTCTCAAGTTTTACTATTCATTAAGTTTTAGAATTCACGACATTGATATTTATAAAAAGATAATACATTTAATAATGCTGATGACTTCATTAATGAAATTAACATTCTTAAGAATATGTTTAAAAGCAGGAGCTACCCTGACTGGTTGTTTGAAAAGACTGAGAATGAAGTGTTGGAAGGTAAAAGTGAATGGAACAGATTTATAGCCTTCACTGATTTGGACAATAGTGGTCATTGTTCACAGTGTACATATGTTAAAAGGAAACAAATGCACTTTATAAGCACACAAAGGGATGTTCTACTGCACAATTTGTATTTTTTGTCATTGAGAGAGTGAACATTGATGTGGTCTTAATGAAAATATTTCCATAGCTCCCATAATGTTGTTAAACATTTTATATATAATATAATAACATTTGATTTTTAGATGAACTTGTAAGAATGGGAAAGCAGTACATTAATACGTCTCCATTTTATTGTTCTTATTTTTGCTTTTTACCAATAGTATTTTTATTGTAACAAAGTGTTATATGTTTTGATTTCAAACATTTAATTTTGTATTTATATGAACATTTATTTAATTGACTAATTTGTATTTTGATTGGTTAGTGATAGAAACTAAAACCTATTGTTTTTATTAAACATTGGCTTGATCATTTGGATTTACATTATACATCTATCTATTATACATACAAAAAAAAAAAAAAAAACTACAATCCACTCTCTCTCCAACCTAACACCACTCTTAAGTATTCAACTCTGGTACCACCTTTAACTGTCTGCAAACAGCTACAGTTAACTTTGAACCTAACACCACTTTTAAGTATTCAACTCCGTACCACCTTTAACATTCCTATAAGAAAAGTGCAGTCCGGGTCTGAACTGTCTGCAAACAGCTACAGTTAACTTTGAATCCTATAAGAAAAGTGCAGTGTTAACTTTGAACCTAACACCACTCTTAAGTATTCAACTCGTCTGAACTGTCTGCAAACAGCTACAGTTAACTTTGAGTATGTGTCTAACTGTTTGAGCCAATCTTCATTTTCCCTCACCACCACCACCACCACACACACACACACACATCTTCCACTTTCTCTTATTCCAAATAGTATCAATAACTGATCAATACTGTGTGTTTGTTTATTTAAACTATCTGGTTTTCCACCTGAGAAATTAAGACAAGACTTACAGTTTCAGAGCAGTCCTTGGTCAATTGTGATTGTTCTTAACACATACAAGAACTGCCTGCTCACACCCATATTCTCCTGTTTATTACCTTAAGACAATCCCAGAGTTAATAAATATTACCTGTGGCAGGCACCATTTGTAAAACTACAATCCACTCTGCTACAGGCCCCATGAAGGCTCAGTGTCTGTCAATCTGCTTACTTACACTATCAGACTATTTACCCCACAAAACTGGGACTGGGTTAGCCCGCTCCGCTCGCCCTCATCTCGCCTCGCTCGCTTGCTCCCCCCTCCCCCCCTTATCCCACTTATAGCCACTAGGACACACCCTACTTCCTCTCCAACCTACACAACTTCCTCTCCAATTCCCCCACCACTTTACTGTTTAACCACTACTATTCCTCTGAAGCACATTCCATTGATGACATATAACATGTCTATAAATAATTATAAACTCCTTCCTCTTATCTTACCACTCTTAATTCTGCCATACTTTCTTACTAGCTATGAAAATCTCTTCTCTTATCCAAAATGCCAAACCAAGGCCCCCTACCTCCACTGACTGGAACTTGCCCACTACTACACTACCCCAAAATTATAAATTCCAACCACTTGCTTCTAAAACCACTCCAATCAACACTAAAATCCAAATATGAACTAAAACTACTATTCAAAGTTATTAGACTACTAGCGTATCTAAGAAAAAACATAACCAAAGATGGGGACATCCATCCTAATCCAGGCCCAACCTTAACTCAAAATCCTACCAGCCCACCACTCTCCCACCGACTGGTCAACTCCCTCCTAATATGCCACTTAAACATTAGAAGCCTAAACAATAAGCCACATACCTCCCCAACATAATGTGTCTATCTGAAACATGGCTCCGGCCATCAACCAAAGACAATGAGATCCTGCCTCCTGGTTACACTATACTTAGGGCAGATAGAGTAAAGAAAAGAGGAGGTGGAATAGCCGTCTTATATAATAGCACACTTAACATCATAACTAACCCTATACAACCACCCCAGGTCTCTAATGCTGAAATACTAGCTCTAAAAATTCTACTAAATAATCATAAGGGCATTAACCTAATTGTCACCTATATTCCCCCTGGGAACAATGTAGAAACACTAGAGGTCATTCTACATTGGATAGCCAACAACTACCCTCAAGAAACCATTGTCCTGGGCGTGTTAATATTGACTGGAACCAATGCACAGCGCAGTCCAACCCCATCCCTGTTCACCTACATGGATTCTCTCAGATAATATCATCTACCACACGTACAGGTAACAATAACCAAAAGAGAGTATACTAGACTGGATACTCACCAACAGTCATCCCAGAACTATATGTCTGGAACTCTCCTAATGATCTTAGTGATCACCTGCTCACATACATCATGAAAGACAAAATTAATTGTACAAGCTTACCTATTTATAGGTCTATCAGATCCAAGAAAAACTTTGACCCAACTAAATTTCAACTTGAACTCAAATCATGTAACTGGACAAAACTAAAGTTCCTTCCCTTGATGAGGCAGTGTCATCATTTAACAATTCATTCCTTACTATACTTGACAATTAAAACTCAACTAGCACCCTGGCCAACAACAGACACCAAAACCAAAATAACAACTAGAGACAAAGCGTGGGATAAATGGCACTACCAAACTACCCTAGATCGTATCAAATTCCAACAACTTAGAAATGAGACTAAAAAAGCCATCATACTAGATAAGAAAAATTACTTCTACAATCTGCAACATAAGCATCAGAATAACCCTCAAAAGTACTGGGCAGGCATAAATAAACTTCTCCAACCAGGCAAATCCACTACTCCGACCCCAGAAACATTATCTGACAAGAGCCAAGAAGATATAGCCAATTCATTCAATACTTTCTTCACAGAAACCATCCAGTCATTAGTTAACCAACTTTCTCCTCCCCACACTTCTATAAACACTATACCCGACTCACCACTCTCTTTTAACTTCCAGCCAGTGTCCACATCCTTTATCAGATCCCTTTGAAAAACTGAAGCCAACCACCCTTTCAGCCGATCTTCTGGCTGAATACCTGCAAATTGCTGCAGATGTCGTAGCCTACCCTATCTCAATCCTAATTAACAGAACCATAACCGAGGCCTCAATCCCTCAATTTGGAAAATATCCTATGTTATTCCACTCCACAAAGGAGGTTCATCCACAGAACTATCCAACTATAGACCTATAACCATACTATCACCACTTGCCAAAATTATGGAAAAGTGCATGCACAACCAACTAATGCTCTATCTAACCCAAAATAAACTACTCACAGACTCTCAACATGGATTCAGACCCCATCATAGTACAACCACTGCCCTCCTCTCTTTTACTGAAAACATTAATCTTAACCCGAATAATAAAAATATCCTCCGCTTCTTCCTGGAAGCCTTTGATATGGTAAACCATCAGTTACTTCTATATACTTTAAAACCCTGTATCTAGATACTCCAGCCCTTGACTGGTTTCAAGCTTACCTCACTGGGAGACAACAAGCAGTAATGTGGCAAAACAAGCTCTCCTGCCTACTACCAAATACCATAGGAGTTCCTCAAGGTTCCATATTAGGACCTCTCCTCTTTTCAGTCTTCATAAACGACATCCAAACAGTCATCCCTGAAGCCACCTGCATTCAATATGCAGATGACTGGACTATAATATGTTCCAATGCCTCTCTTGCAAATCTACTAACTACCACCCAACATAGCTTCACCAAAGTCGAAAACTGGCTTGCCAACCATCTCCTGATCTTAAATCCAAACAAAACCAAGTTACTTCTCTTCTACCCAACCAATAGATCTCCGACTGAAAACTTCACTATAAAATCCAATAATGGGACCGTCATCTCCCCAGACACCTATACAAAGCTATTAGGAGTAAACATTGACAATAAACTCAGATTTGATATACATATCAACCAAGCCATTAAGTCAGTCAACAAGAAACTTGGGACCCTATATAGAATTAAAGCCTTAATGCCAGGGCAGCCACAGCCCGTTCACACCTTCTCTCTACCCTACTATATGCCTCTCCTGTCCTCACTCACCTTAACAAATCTGATCTGGCCAAGCTCTCATCCTGCTATAATCACATTGCCAGGTTCATTACAGGCCTACCCTACAGAACACACCACTGTACTAACCTGAAAAAGCTTGGATGGATAGAATTCCCACACCTTCTTCACCAGTCCCAACTCATAGAGGCCTTCAAAATCCTTAAACAACCTGAGAATACCCCAGCACTAAAAAACTTAATGACTCCTTACTCCAATCTAAGCTGCCTTCGCTCAGCAAACAGACTCCTTGTCCAAACAACTAAATCTCTCAACCTAGGTGGTGACGCGCTGTTTGCCAACACCACTGGTAAAATATGGAACTCTCTCCTAAATAACATCACGCTTGCAACTTCTCTAAGTCAATTCAAAAATAGTCTAAAACTCCACTTCAAGTCACACTGGCTATGTCCTTGCTCAAACCCAGACTAGCTCTGTGCCATTAACTAAAACATAAACAACTAACTAAGATGATAAGTACTTTGTATACTGTGATAAAGAAATATGTATCCTGTCTAACTCTATGTCATTATACTGCCTACCGTCCTTGCTAATATGTTATTAATGTTACATTTGTAGTAATCTCAGAAATAGTAATGGCAGTCTTGTACTTGTATGTAAATAGCCTATGTTTTTGTTAAGTTCTTTCAGCTCATTTACTGTACCTAATTATCAATGTAACTCTGTTGGAGCTTTTCTCCCCGGGCCTCCGCTGAAAAAGGACATGTATCCAGTCGGACCATCCCGGTTAACAAATGTAAAATAAAATAAATAAATAAAATAAATAAATCTATGTATGTGTGTGTGTGTGTGTGTGTGTGTGTGTGTGTGTGTGTGTGTGTGTGTGTGTGTGTGTGTGTGTGTATGTGTATGTGTGTGTGTGTCAAAGCCTTGCATGCACTCCATGCAAATAACCCTCTGCCATACTGTTATAATCAAAACCACACATTTGCACAAGGATAAGAAGGACTCCCTTTTCCATTTGGAGGGTGTAGCATTTCAGCAAACAGACTCTGAATGCCAATTTAAACAGATGCTTACTACAGAAATGACCAGCTTTCAATGTCGCTGATAGCTATACATTTATTTTATATATGTAACATAGGCACATTGTATGTGTAGAGAATGCTTTTATATATATATATATATATATATATATATATATATATATATATTTTTTTTTTTTCTTGATTTAAATTGTCTTGAAGAAAAACATAAATGAAACTCCACCTGCTTTTTAAATATTTGAATGCTGAACAGCTTTTATTTTCTTAGAAACTCTATTTTGCTGTGTTAAAGTTATTTATGGAATAGAAAACACACTGCCTATTGTGACAGAGATCTGCATTGCAGCTTTTTTTAGCTTAGGACAAAACCTGTATAATTTGAAGGGCCCACATGGTGTAGTGCTTAATGGCCAGGTACCTTTCCCCTTTGTGAAGAAAATGGTGCACTATATGATGATCCCTCTGTGCAATACGAGGTACAAACCTATAAATGCTGTTAATTAACATTCTATGCAATATTCAGAAGTTCTAGTGATTACTATTTTTTATACATATTAATTGGATAGCACAGTGGTGCAGCGCTAGTGTTGTTGACTCACAATTAGACATTCTCCAGTTTGATTGCCACATGGAGTGCCTTCTGTGCAGAGTCTGCATGTCCTCCCTGCATTCATGTGGGTTTTCCCCGGGTACTCAGGTTTTCTCACACGTTACAAAGACATCCATCTGGAGTGTTTCTCCCTGGGCCTCCAATGAAAATTGGCTTTGTTCCAAGTTGGACTTTCCTGGTTAACAAATGTTAATAAATAAATTACAGATGCATTATAGATCTCATGAAGTTTAGAACACTTCTACTCTATCTGCATATTATTTATTTAGCCTCTTGCCATGACATATTCCAGAGAAAAGGGAAACTGTCTGCCAGAAATGAAGACCTATATCTACAAAATGAAGAAAGATACTTGCTCTCGGGAGTCTCTGTGCTTGAAATTATGGAAGTATAGTTCACAGTGAAAATATTTCTCAAAGAAAACCATGCAGAGCACTTGTATTGCATGAAGGGGAACTTACAAAAACACTGAACCCTGGGGAAATTTAATTGTATTCCTTACTGCAAGTGGATTAGCTGAAAAGATTCAAATTGTGACATTCCTGCATTTTGCTTAGGAAAAAGCCATATAGGCATTTAATTTGGATAATTAGGAAAAAAAAATGAAACAGTATAGAGTGCTTGATGGTTCAAGCTTCTGTAATATCCTCAGGTCCTTTCCCCATTTGGGTTTTTAAGGCTGGTCCTCAACATGCATATTGCACCCTGGGTTATCATTTCCAAGGTACATTGCCATGCATTTGGAACAGCTGAATCAGAGGTTTCCCTTCTCAGAGCATGACTCCACCCTCTTCAGATCACTAACAAAGTTTAGACACCTGCCCCCATAAGATATAACCCCCATAATATTAATGTTATCTGTAAAAAAAGGGTGATACATTTTTTCGTACCCTAAGGTCCAAAATTAGCAAATTAAAGTGGTTCTGTTCTGATTGGTTGAGAGTATATTAGTCAAAACTGATGTGCTTAAAAATGCTCAGAGGTACTACATCTGACTTGTAAAAATTGTACTATAAAATATTCCTATGGGGGCTTCACGCCAAAACCCTTTAATGTATAGTCTTGTATTTTGTAGAAAGTACAAATCCCATCATTTTGAAAACTGGCATTGATGAAGCCCTTTTAAAGATATAACCTTCAGCAATGGAAATCTGATCAGTCAGATGATTAGCCTTTTAGATGGTTGGGCATAAGACCAAAGTCTATGAGACAAGGCCTTCTTTTCTCTGTAACGTCTGAAAGTTTGCTTCTTCAATTACTTTCTGCTCCTGCCCTCTAGTCACTTCTTCAACCAGATGCACAGTTTACTATGTACTCCTATACCCTCTCATTTTCACAAGAAACCTGTTGAATAGGAATAAGTTAGAGGCTTTGAATGAGTTCATATAAACCACATCTATATGATTTTATTGGTTCATCTCACTCATAACCCACTTAGGAAACTGGATAAATTTGCCCTGCATAATAATTTTGCTGTGAGTCGATGTCATTTCTTAGGAAAGTCATTCTGCTTCAAGGCTCTCTAAGTCTTCACTATAAATGGACAAAACCGTATTTTTAAATAAAATTGCTAAAAGTCCAGATTGCCTTGACTTCAGGCCTGCTTCCTTCATTTGGTATCACCAAAAACGAATCAGCTGCAGTTAGTTACACCAGATATGCAAGCACAAAAGTATAAAACAAAAAACAACCTGGTGAAATATGCTCACTTTATTTAACAAAATAAAGCTTTCAGGTATAACCCTTCTTCAGTATTTTAAAACTCAATTAAAACACCTTCCTTTTATACATAGTATCAAAAGACACACATTACATAGCCATCCAATAAAATTGAATGAACATTTATTTAAATCTGAAAAATTATATTATTGTTTTCACATACATAGAACCGCATTAAAATGTATACTAAGACCAAAATAAAGTCTTGAAGGTTGAAAACAAATGATAATATAATATAATTTTTCAGATTTAAATGAATGTTTAATTATTTAATTGTTTATTCAATTTTATTGGATGGCTGTGTTATGTGTGTCTTTTGATACTATGTATAAAAGGAAGGTGTTTTAACTGAGTTTTAAAATACTGAAGAAGCATTAAACTCAGCAGCTTTATTTTGTTAAATAAAGTGAGCGTTTTTCACCAGGTTGTATTTTGTTTATCCTTTTATCCAGTTTATCTGGTATCCAGTTTACCACTTAAATTCGATTCACTGACCAGCAATTCCCTGTACTGCCCCCTTGTCTGCCTTTGTAGAGTGACATCAGTTCTGTTACTGTAGGACAATCACTTCCGTAATGCACTTGTTGAAGCACGTTGTTAGAGGAACATTTGGAATCCTAACATCCCTGTTAAGGAGTCTGGGTGGTATCCAGTGGGTTCCTGCATTCTGTCCTTCAGTAATGCCACTAAAGCATTCCTGAGGTCTACAGTTGCTCTGTAATGTCACTAAAGCAATCCTGAGGTCCTTAGCTGCTATAGAATACCACTAATGTATTCCTGAGGTCCTTAGCTGCTATAGAATACCACTAAAGCATCCCTGAAGACTGCAGCTGCTATAGAATACCACTAAAGCATCCCTGAAGTCTCCAGCTGCTATGTAATTCCACTAAACCATTCTCAAGGTCCCCATCTGCTGTGTAATGCCACTAAAGCATTCCTGAGGTCCCCAACTGCTCTGTAATGCCACTAAAGCATTCCTGAGATCCTCAGCTGCTATGTAATGCTACTAAAGTATTCCTGAGGTCTTCAGCTACTATGTAATGCCACTAAAGCATTACTGAGGTCTTCAGCTGCTCTGTAAGGGTCTATATCAGTTCATCAAAACATCTGAAGTTTGAACACCATAAGTTTGAACTTCAAACCGCAAACTGCAAAAACATCGAAGTCTTAGAACAGTGATTTTTTTCCCAGGGAAAAAAATTGCTGTTCCAAGAAACACACGCACAACACAAGGACACCAAAAAAAAAATCAATCCACCCACACACACACACACACACGCACACACACAAAATCCTACATCTAACCCTACACTAAACTGTACATACACTACTCCCTATCCACTTACCTTAACCCAAACCCTAATCCTAAGGTCCATCACTATCGCATACTCACCTGACCAGTGCCCTAACCCTAACTTCACCTATCCAGCCCTAACCCTAAAGACTTTCACTATCGCACATCCACCTTACCCGTGCCCTAACAGTAATGTCCACACAATCACACACTTACCTGACCCGACCCGTAACTTCCCACCACAGTCCTGCTAATCGCGAAGCCACTGAAACGGCCCACCAAATTCTTTCACTGGGAAAGAATTTGGTGTTCCGCGGCTTCGTGATTACCAGTGTTTGAACTTTACAGTTCGAGCATCTGGTATTCGATATTCAGCCATTTCGACGGACTGATATAGACTCACTCTGTAATGCCACTAAAGCATTACTGAGGTCCTCAGCTGCTATATAATGCCACTAAAGCAATCCTGAGGTCCCCAGCTGCTGTGTAATGCCACTAAAGCATTCCTGAGTTCCTCAGTTGCTATGCAATGCCACTAAAGTATTCCTGAAATCTCAGCTGATATATGACACTAAAGCAGTCCTGAGGTCCCCAGCTGCTGTGTAATGCCACTAAAGCATCTTGAAGTCCTCAGCTACTATGTAATATCACAAAAGCATTCCTGAGGTCCCCAGCTCCTATGTAATGCCACTAAAGCATTTGTGAGGTCCCCAACTGCCATCGTCTCATCAGTATATACTTCCTTTCTCTTTCTTGCTCCCACTTGCCAATATCTTGCCTTAGTTTTCTTTGTTGAGCATGGATAAAAACAATTAATTCCAAATTCTTACTGGTTTTCTGGACTCTGTATTTTTCACCTTCTCAAACTAACTTACCTCTTCCCTGCTTGCCTCCTTTCATGTTTATACTTCTTCTTCTTTCGGCTGTTCCCATTAGGGGTTGCCACAGCGGATCATCTCTTTCCATTTCTTCCTGTCTCTGCATCTTGCTCTGTCACGCCAACCACCTGCATGCCCTCTCTCACCACATCCATAAACCTTATCTTAGGCCTTCCTCTTTTCCTCTTACCTGACAGCTTCATCGATAGCATCCTTTTCCCAATATACCTAGCATCCATCCTCAGCACATGTCCAAACCAACACATTCTCACCTCTCTCGCTTTGTCTCCAAACCGTCCAACCTGGGCTTGACCCTCTAATATAATGATTCCTAATCCTGTCAACCCTCATCACACCAAGTGCAAATCTTAACATCTTTAACTCTGCCACATCCAGCTCTGACTCCTGCCTTTTTTGTCAGTGCCATTGTCTCCAACCCATATAACATAGCTGGTCCCACTACCCTCTTGTAGACCTTCCCTTTCACTGTTACTGGTACTCATCTGTCACAAATCACTCCTGACACTCTTCTCCACCCACTCAATCCTGCCTATACTCTCTTCTTCACCTCTCTTCCACACTCACCATTACTCTGAACTGTTGATCCCAAGTATTTAAACTCATCCACCTTCGCCAACTCTACTCATTGCATCCTCACCATTCCTCTATCCTCCCTCTCATTCACACACATATATCCTGTCTTAGTCCTGCTGACCTTCATGCCTCTCCTCTTTAGAGCATATCTCCACCTCTCCAGGGTCTCATCAACCTATTCCCTACTCTCACTACATATCACAATGTCATCTGCAAATATCATAGTCTACGGGGACTCCTGTCTGATCTTGTCTGTCAACCTGTCCATCACCACTGCAAATAAAAAAGGGCTCAGAGCTGATCCTTGATGTAATCCCACCTCCACCTTAAATGCATCTGTCACTCCTACCGCAGACCTCATCACTGTCACACTACCCTTGTACTTATCCTGTACCACTCTTACATACTTCTCTGACACTCCCGACTTCCTCATACAATACCACAACTCCTCTCTAGGCACCCTGTCATATGCTTTCTCTAAATCTACAAAAACACAATGCAACTCCTTCTGACCTTCACTGTACTCCTCCATCAACACTCTCAGAGCAAACATCGCATCTGTAGTGCTCCTTCCTGGCATGAAACCATACTGCTGATCACTAAACATCACCTCCCTTCTTAATCTAGCTTTCACTACTCTTTCCCATAACTTCATGATGTGACTGATCAATTTAATCCCTCTGTAGTTACTACAACTCTGCACATCACCCTTATTTTTAAAAATTGGTACCAAAACATTTTTTCTCCACTTCTCAGGCATCCTTTCACTTTCCAAGATTTCATTAAAACAGTTAAAAACTCCACTGCCATTTCACTTAAACACCTCCATGCTTCCACAGGTATGTCATCTGGACCAACAGCCTTTCCATTCTTCATCCTCTTCATAGCTATCCTTACTTCCTCCTTGCTAATCCATTGCACTTCCCGATTCACTGTCCCCACATCATCCAACCTTCTCTCTCTCTCATTCTCTTCATTCATCAGCCTCTCAAAGTACTCTTTCCATCTTTTCAACACACTCTCCTCGCTTGTCAGTATGTTTCCCTCATTATCCTTTATCACCCTTACCTGCTGCACATCTTTACTAGCTCGGTCCCTCTGTCTAGCCAATTGGTACAGGTCCTTTTCTCCCTCCTTAGTGTCCATCCTTTCATACAACTCTCCATACGCCTTATCCTTAGCCTTTGCCACCTCTCTCTTTGCCATGCACCTCATCTCCTTATACTCCTGTCTACTTTCTTCATCTCTCTGACAATCCCACTACTTCTTCACCAACCTCTTTCTCTGTATACTATCCTGTACTTCCTCATTCCACCACCAGGTCTCCTTGTCCTCCTTCCTCTGTCCAGATGTCACACCAAGCACCTTTCTAGCAGTCTCCCTTACTAACTCTGCTGTAGTTACCCAGCTCTTCGGTAACTCTTCACTGCCACCCAGTGCCTGTCTTAACTCTTCTCTGAACTCCACCTCACAATTACCCTTTTTCAATTTCCACCATTTGATCCTTGGTGCTGCCCTCACACTCCTCCTCTTCTTGATCACCAATGTCATTCTACAGACCGCCATTCTATGCTGCCTAGCTACACTTTCCCCCGTCACTACTTTACAGTCTCCAATCTCCTTCAAACTGGCCCTCCTGCATAAGATATAATCCACCTGTGTGCATCTCCCTCCACTCTTGTATGTCTCCCTATGCTCCTCCCTCTTGTTAAAATACGTATTCACCACAGCCATGTCCATCCTTTTTGGAAAATCCAATACCATCTGACTTTCTGCATTCCTATCCTTAACACCATACCTACCCATCACTTCCTCATCCCCTCTGTTCCCTTCACCAACATGCCCATTGAAATTTGCTCCAATCACCACTCTCTCACCCTTGGGCGCAGTCATCACCACTTCATCCAACTCACTCCAAAATTTTTTTTTCTCATCCATCACACAGCCAACTTGCAGAGCATATGCACTAACAACATTCATCATTACACCATCAATTTCCAGCTTCGTAAACATCACTCTATCTGACAGTCTTTTCACCTCCAAAACACTCTTGGCATACTGTTCCTTCAGGATAACCCCTACCTCATTTCTCCTCCCATCCACACCATGATAGAACAATTTGAACCCACCTCCAACACACCTGACCTTACTCCCCTTCCACCTGGACTCTTGCACACACAATAGATCAACCTTCCTTCCCTCCATCATATCAGCTAGCTCTCTCCCTATGCCAATCATACTGCCAACATTCAAAGTTCCTACCCTCACCACTACACTCCTAACCCTTCTCCTCTCTTCCTGCCTTCGGGCATGCCATCACCCTCTTCTTCTCCTTCTCCTCCTTTGGCCATCAGTAGCCCAATTTCCAACAGCACCCTGGTGGCTGACAGTACTGGTGGTGGTCATTGTTAATCCAGGCATCGACCGATATGTAAATCTGTATTGTTTTCCACATATCTCATTTGGCAAATGTTTTATGCCAGATGCCCTTCCTGATGCAACCCTCCCCATTTATCCGGGCTAGGGACCTGTACAAAGAAGTGCACTGGCTTGTGCATCCCCAGTGGCTGGGTTTTTCTTTCATGTTTATACATTCCTTTTAAAGTTAGTTTCCAACTTTATTACCTGCTTTTAATCTTTTTCTGATTTTACACTGGTTCTCCTTGGATATGTTCCTGAAATGTTTGTCTCACTACAGCTTTTCTTAATGCCCTCCAATTGTTCTTTACTTAGCTTTCCTTTTTTGCTTTGGACCTTATGGTAACTTTTCCTGTGAACTGTATTGGTTTGCATATACACACTTCCTTATTCAATTTTAGCATCTTCTAAATAACTCTTTTTGTTGTAGCCCACAATTCTTCTTTTGTTTGATTCCCCCCCATGTATTGTCTAGACACTCATGTTCCGGAATGTAAAGCTCAGACGTCCCGTAGTTTAGTGTTTATATTTTAAAATATGCTTTTGTCTCCTCATGAGACAACTTCAGAAAAAAAGAAAAAAATTCTCCACAATATGAAGCTTATAAACCAAGTAAAAATCACATTATAATGGTCACCTGGCACTTTAAAATGAAATATTCAAGGTGATATATTAAGAAATTAATTTTAAATTACCCTAAAACTAATATGATTTGTTGAGTTCAGGACGATGATTTGCATTCAGATACATTTACCAATTTCCTTCCCTCAGACTACATTCAATACTGTCAAGGACAATAAATAAGAACTTCTTAAAATTCATACATTTTAAGTGAATCTAAGTAATACATTAATAGAATATTTTTCTTTATTTCCAATAGTTGCTCATAAATCATCTGACTTGATATATATGTGATCTTCTCAGTGTGAAAATAACTACATGTAAATCGCAAGATACAACACAGACAATTGCATAAGAACAATTCCCTTTAACGCTTAAGTTCTTGTGTAACAATGGTAAATCTATATATGTAGTTTCTAGTATGAATCTGCAGAATGAAGTTTCCACATGACCATGCATTTTCTCTCCCTCCTGCTGTCACTAATACTAAACACAGGACACTGCCTTTCAAGGTTAAAAAAAATAAATACAGTTTCATTTTTATAAACCTACATTCTGCCTCTATGCATCTGCATACATTCTGATTCTCCAAGATAAATTTACAGTTTTTCCTGATAGATTTTATTCCATTTATACCCACAGAAAGGTAATTGGCATTGGGATAGTTCACTGTTAAATTATTTATTTTACATACTGATAAAATAAGATCCAAACTATAAAACTGATTTAATTTACATTCCTGTTTTCTTACCACATAGGAGCTAGTCTTCCCAAGCATCAGACTTTTATAACTTCTGTTTCCCATTTGATTAACAAAATCATAATTTGTTCTCAAACATATTGTTATCTGTAAACAGTCTAGAATTTGTAATGATTTGATTCCTCAGTATATTGCAATGTTCAAAGTGTTGATGGAAAATAGAAAAGTATAAATAATTTATAATAAAGGCAGGCTTCCTAAAGAACTTAACATTTAAAATGTCAGGATGCACAATGCCGAAACCTATAATGTGGAGACTAAATGACTGAAAATACAGATTTTCATATATTCCCCATTTTTCATAAAATTCCTTTTTCTCTGAGATATAATGATCTCAGATTTGGTATATATAAGGTTTAAGTGTGTGTGTGGGGGGTGCCCTCTTCTAAAAGTTAGTTTAAAGAAGAGCAGTGCTTGATATTCACTTCTTCTTCTTTCAGCTTTTCCCGGTTAGGGGTCGCCACAGCAGAACACCTGTCTGCTCATGATTGGCAGTGGAGTTTTACAGTGTCGATTTGCCAGTCCGGCGCACAACCTTCCACAGAAGGCACACACACACACATCCACTCACACCTGGGGCCAATTTAGAGTGTCCAATCCACTTGCAGCATGTCTTTGGGATGTGGGAGGAAACCGGAGCACCCGGAGAAAACCCATGCAACCACAGGGAGGACATGCAGACTCCACACAGAAGGCACCCCAGCCGAGGATCGAACCGGAGAACATCTTGCTGTGAGGTGACAATGCTAACCACTGCACCACTGTGGCTGCCCCAGTGCTTGATATTCACTCGTCTCCGTTATTTTTTTCTTTTTAGTGTTTCGATTTTTCAGCTCTCTGCACTGCAAATTCCAACATTTCAACATGGAGTCCAGAAAATATTATAAGTCAACAAAAAATTACCTTTGTCATACATAATGTTAACTTCTAAGAACGCACCCTTATCTTCAGCCGATGCAGTATGAAATAATTCACTTTCATATAAAACAAAATGCCCCAGTTAGTACAATATTGATGAGACCTGGGGCTAACGCTGCCACCATGACCACTCCAGAACCTTGTTTATAGTATTTTTGGTCACACAAAAAAATAATTATTTTCTAACACTAATTCTGCTAAGTATCACATGAGGTTCACACCCATATCAAAGTAAAATGTTTCCTGATGCCACGATCTAAAAACTCCATTCCTGTATCATACAGAGCTTTTGTATATAATGATGCAACATGAATTGCTCCAAAATATTTTCATCAGCCACCTGTTCAGTAAAAGACGTACATTTAAATATAGTGTCTCAAAAAAAATGCCATGAGTGACTTTGTATATGAATCAATATCCTCCATTACCTTTTTTATTTCTTACCCAGTAACATACCTAATGGCTCCATTTTGTTATTAAGGGCTGAAACAATTAGCCTAAATAAACAATGTATGGCATTCTTGTGTCCTAAATTTGGATGTAAGAGTGATAAAGTTGAAATAAATTAATCAAAATAATACCTTCTAATAACAACTCATTTTAATATAAATTGATATGTCTGTAAGTTAAATTAATCTCATTAATGGAAATAACTGTTGGTATTTGACACTAGGATACCTGATGCTCATCTCTTAAACTTTACTCCTGAAGGAAATATCTTGGCCTTCATGTCATAGACAGATAACAAATTAGTTATGATGATAGACCTGATCATAATCCTCTGTGGATTGTGAAAATATGTGGAATGTACTGTGGTGCCACCAATAATATAGTACAAAAATGCACCTCCTCTGTCCTGCAGTTAAAATAATGAACATAGCAATAATGGCATTAGTGCTATTGTGATGTTATAAGCAAGGAATACTGTAAGGAATTGTAAAGCAATGCTACCGATTAACAGTTGTAAGGCATTACTACACTGCTATTAATTATCTGCTGTTATATGTTGTTGCACAGCTACCAATGAACTGTCAACAAACTGCGGTTATACATTACTACACTGCCACAGATTAACTACTGTAATACATTACTAAATCTGCTGTTATATGATACTCTCCTGTTATTAATGATCTGCTGTAATACATGACTATACTACCACCAATAAACTGCTGTAATATATTACTACACTGCTACTAACTGCTGTTATACGTTACTGCACAGCCACCAGTGAACTGCCATTATACATTGCTACACTACCATCAATGAACTTCTGTTATACATTACTGCACTCCCACCAATAAACTGTTATATATTATGGAACAACCATCAATGAACTGCTAAAACAAATTACTACACTGACACCAATTACCTGCTGTTATACATTAATACATTGCTATGAATTAACTGCTGTTATACATCACTGCACTTCCACCAATAAACTGTTATATATTATGGCACAACCACCAATGAACTGCTGTAACACATTACTATACTGACAAATTAACTTCTGTTATACATTAATGCAATGCTACCAACTAACTGTTATACATTACTGCAGTGCCTCCAGTGTTCTGCTGCTGTATGTTACTGCACTACCAACAAACAAATGCTGTTATACATTACTGTACTACCACCAATGAACTGCGGCAATACATTTCTACACTTCCACCATTTAACTGCTGTATACATTACTGCCCTATCACCAATTAACTGCTTTTATACATTACTACACTGCCACCAATGAATTGTTATGTATTACTGCACTGCTACTAGTTAACTGCTGTTGTGCATTACTGCACTGCAACCAATTAACTGCTGTTTTACTACACTGTCACCACTGATCTGCTGTTATACATTTCTGCGATGCAACCAATGAATCGCTGTTTACCTTACTACACTGCTACCAATTAACTGTTATACATTACTACAATACAGCCAATGAACTGCTATTATATATCACTGCACTAAAACCAATGAACTTCTGTAATACAGTACAGCACTGCCACTGATGTACGACTGTTATACATTACTGGACTGTTACCAATGATCTGCTGTAATACATTATTACTGCCACCAATGAACTGCTGTTCTACATTACTACACTGCCACCAATGAATTGCTGTTATGTATTACTACACTGCTACCAAATACATTCCTACACTGCTAGCAGTTAACTGCGGTTGTACATTATTGCTCTGCAGCTAATTAACTGATGTTATACTACACTGCAACCACTGATCTGCTGTTATACATTGCTGCAATGCAACCAATGAATTGCTGTTATACCTTGCTACACTGCTACCAATTTGCTGTTATACATTACTGCACTACAGCCAATTAACTATTATACATTACTGCACTAACACCAATCAACGTCTGTAATACAGTACACCACTGCCAATGATGAACTGCTGTTATACATTACTACACTGTTACCAATGAACTGCTGTTATACATTGCTACTGCCACCAATGAACTGCTGTTATACATTACTGCACTACAACCACTGAACTGCTGTTATAAATTACTGCACTGTGACCAATGCACTGCTGTAATACATTACTACTTAGCTACCAGTTAACTGCACTGCTCCCAATGAACTGCTACAATACTTTACTACACTACCACCGATAAACTGCTATAGTACATTACTACACAGCTACCAATTAATTGGCGTTATACATTACTACACTGCTATCAGTTAAATGCTGTTATACGTTACTGCACTGCTACCAATGAACTACTGTTGCACATTACTGCACTGTGGCTAAGCTAAGGAACTACTGTTGCACATTACTGCACTGTGGCTAAGCTAAGGAACTACTGTTGCACATTACTGCACTGTGGCTAAGCTAAGGAACTACTGTTGCACATTACTGCACTGTGGCTAAGCTAAGGAACTACTGTTGCACATTACTGCACTGTGGCTAAGCTAAGGAACTACTGTTGCACATTACTGCACTGTGGCTAAGCTAAGGAACTGCTGTTGTATATTACTGCACTGTGACTAATGAACTGATGTTATACATTGCAACCAATAATTATCTGTAATAATTTATTACACTGTCACCATTTAACCTGTTACACTGTACTGCACTGCCACCAATAATTAGCTATAATGTATTATTACACTGCCACCATTCCATCCATGTTATACATTACTGCACTGCCTGCAATCAAAAACTGCTGTTATAAATTATCACACCATCTTCAATAAACCATACATTGTGTTTGTGTGTGTGTTTTTGTGAATCCATACATTACCACTCTGCTATCAATAACAAAAAACATTGTTATACAGTGCTGTAGCACTACCATTATTAAACTGTTTTGCATTATGATTCTGCCATCCATAAACAACTATCAAACATCACTGCATCACTGCACTACCACAAGTAATACACTAGTATACAATGCAGTGTCACCAATAAACTACTGTTATACCTGCTGTTATACCTTGTTGCACTGCTTCCAGTAATCTGCTGTCATATATCAGACTTCCACCAACAGTTTTCTGTAGTAAATAGAACAATCTGCTTACACTTCAAAATCAGGAGGTACACAATCCTGTTATATACCTCTCTTGTGTCAAACAAGTGTACAATAAGTTATCTTCTGTTATGCATAGCTTAGAATTATTATGCTGTAGTCTTGCATTAGACCATACACAGTTACCTCCATCAAACACTGGCAAGAACCTAAATGTGCATTCCGAAGCTCTAAAGGGCTCCTTGCTGTCACACAAAAAAAGGCAGACAGAGATGTTTATAAGACCTTTTAAAGCTGCCAGCCAATTAGAGGGATACTTAGCTTGTCATCACTGTCAGTGTAGCAGCACTATGTATTTTGCAGCTTTCAAACCACTTTGAAGTGGCTACACTTTTTTCCCCACAGCTAGTAATACTTGGAAGCAGCTAAGGCTCCATGTACTATGAAGACTTAGCATCAAGTGTTTCTGAACATAAGTAAATAATTGAGTTCTCAACATAAATACCAAGATTCATCTCCTGAGCTTTACTCCCAAAGTAAATATCTTGACATCCATGTCTCAGACAGACAAAAGCTTCTATGTTATAATTTACTGAGGAGCTGCCAGTAATATATTGTTATGCATTACATTGCCACCAATAAATCTCTGTAGTACATTACTGCACTGGCATCAGTGATGTGCAATTATACTGTGCTATCACAAATAATACACTGTTATGCAGTATTATTCTGTTACCAATAATCCACTCTTATAATGTATTGCAGTGCGACCAATACTCCACTGTTATATGCTGCTTCACTGCTACCAATAATCTGCTGTTCTACAGTATTGCACTACTCCATGTAATCCACTGTCATACAGTACTGCAGTGTGACCAGTAAAATACTGGACTGCTATCGGTAATCCACTATTATATGATACTGCCCTGTGGAAAATAATCCACTGTTATATGGTGCTGCAGTCATACCAATAATCTGCTGTTATATGGTGGCACACTGCCATCAATAATCTGCTGTTATATGGTAGTGCGCAGTGACAAATAATCCACTGTCAGCAGTCATCCACTGGTGTACTGTAGTACACTACCACCAGTAATCCACTATTGAAGAGAACTGCACTGTGAACAATAATCCACTGTTATACAGTTCTGCACTGCCACTAGTAATCCCCCATAATATAGTACTGCATTGATACCAGTAATCCACTGTTATACGGTACTACACTGTGACCAATAATCCAGTTATACAGTACTGAACTTCTACCAGTAATCCACTGTTATATGATACTTCAGTGTGACCAATATCCACTGTTATATGGTGCTACACTAACACCAATAATCTGCTATTATACAGTACTGCATTGCTACCAGTAATTCACTGTTATACAGTGCTGCTCTGTGACTATTAATCCTCTCTTATACAGTACCACACTAGAACCAATCAGCCACTGTTGTACAGTACTGCACTATGCCCAATACTCCACTATTACATGTTGCTGCTTAAGTACTAGTAATCCTGTATTATACAATACTGAACTGTGACTAATAAGCCACTGTTATACAGTGCTACACTGTAGCCAATAATCCACTGTTATACTGTATTCTACAGGGACCAGTAATCTACTGTTATATGATACTCCACTGTGATCAATAATCCACTGTTATATAGTGCTGCACTGACACCAATAATCTGCTATTGTACAGTACTGCATTGTTACCAGTAATCCACCATTATACAGTACTGCACTCTGACCAATAATCCACTGTTATACAGAACTACACTGTGAACAATATGCCAGTGTTACATAGTACTGTTCTACTACCAGTAGTCCACTGTTATACAATACTGCAGTATGACCAATAATCCACTGTTATACAGTACTACACTGCAACGAATAATCCACTTTTACATAGTTCAGTAATCTGCTGTTATATGGTACTGCACTGTGACTAGTAATTCACTGTTATATAGTTCTGCACTGTGACCAATGATCCACTATTATATAGTTCTGCACTGTGACCAATAATCCTCTGTTATACAGTACCACACTATAACCAATAAGCCACTGTTGTAGAGTACTGCACTGTGACTAGTAATTCACTGTTATACTGTATAGTTCTGCAACCATTAATCCATTCTTATATAGTACTCCAGTATTGTCAGAAATCAACTACTATAGAGTACTACACTGTGACCAATAATCCACTATTATACAGTACTATACTATGACTGATTATTCACTGTTATACAGCACTGCACCATGACCAATAATCCACTGTTACATAGTACTGCAGTACTAACAGTAATCCACCCTTATACTATACTGCAATGTGACAAATAATCCAATGTTATACAGTACTACACTGTGAGCAATAATCCACTACTATACGGTACTATACTATGACTGATTATTCACTGTTATGCAGCACTGCACTGTGACAGGTAATCCAGTGTTATACAGTTCTACACTGTGAGCAATAATCCACTACTATATGGTACTATACTATGACTGATTATTCACTGTTATGCAGCACTGCACTGTGACAGATAATCCAGTGTTATACAGTACTACACTGTGAGCAGTAATCCACTACTATACGGTACTATACTATGACTGATTATTCACTGTTATGCAGCACTGCACTGTGACAGATAATCCAGTGTTATACAGTACTACACTGTGAGCAGTAATCCACTGTTCTGCAGTACTGCAGTGCCACCAGTACTCCACTGTTCTATGTTACTGCACTACTTTCTTTGCTGAAGCAACATTCCTGTTAAATGAGAGTATCTTCCCTTAACAGGATTGCTTTTCTCTGTGACCTTTTTACTCATTGTTTTAGGATTGCTAACTATATCAAAATGGAATATTTTTAGGCAATACAGTCACAGAAACAAAGGACATAAGATTTATAAATTGTTTTACATGAATAAAGAGTATTTGGAATGTGATTAATGCATGTATGTGTTTTCAGAACTTTTATGTAAACAAACCAGTATTCCACATTATCGGTAACTATTGTGCATTTAAAAGTTGTATAAAATACTATACTATTAATGGACAGAAGCAGCTCCTAAATACTTTATCCCATGCATGGGTCCCCTCAATTCATCTATGGCATGATCCCAGTTATTCTCATTAGGAGTAATATATAATTATCCACCATGGGATGGGGAAGGCCAATCTCTAAACAAATAGGGTAGGTTACTTCAGGTACAAAAAGGGAACTTTGCTAATCTTAAAATGGCTTGCAAGGGTAGCCAGCCTACTACTTACCTATGAATTTATACATTTCTGACCTAACACAAATAAATCTGGTGCAAAAAGGAAACATCTGTATTCCTGAAAAGACTATGAAAAATGTTGGACGTGTTACATGTTTACAAGTATCAGCAGATTATGTTGTCTGAGAAGATGGATGAATGGTCGTCACATTTTGAAAGACTGGAATTACCCAGTAAAGCTAATAGCACTCAAGGTACAAAGAACTCATCAATGGAAGTTCGGACATATGGCTGTTTTCCCAGTTTAGTTGCACCTGAAAATCCTAGATCCAGGTTACTGCAAGACAGGATATAAATTTTACAGAATCTTTTGGGCACAAAGCCATCCAAAATACTAAGCAGTATAAATTCCATAAAGGTACTTCTAATGACGTAGCAGAAATGTGACCTGGCAGAACATTGCCATTGATAGGAAGGACAGATTGGCAAAGAGATTGTGTAGTGAGTATATAAATAAAAATTATGGTTAAAGTCATATCTTGCCTTAATCAAAAAACATTGCATTTAAAAATAAATCAGTCACTGTTTAAAAGTCCAGCATCATGCTAAAACAGTGATTTGGCAGATTTAACTCTAGTATACTCTTCTTTACATCTTATCACCTGAAGCCTCGCGAAAATGCTCTTCATGTATTCAGCACAGCATGTGCACAGTCTAGCCAGGTCACCTCATCATTGGGTGCATCGGATAGTGATTTGACTCCCCTGGCCTTTCTTGCTCCATCTAATAAAGTCATTGTCTGGGCAGTGTTTCTTTACTTGCAGATGTGTGGTACTACACTACAAGTTATCTGCTCTTTGGGCACTGGCTTAGTCACTTTATTTATGAAGCAATTAGTGTCTCTTGGAGCTCACATTTATTGAAAATGCATATGGCAACCCATTAAATTCCAAGATACGTGCTGGGATTCCTAGTCAAACAGCATACAGTGAAGCACTAGTTAGAGGCTATGTAAAGGGGCAGAAATTCACAAGACAAATGTGTAACACATTTGCTAACAGCTTGGGACAGCCCACTGGATGCGAATGTCCCTTTTTGGATACAGCCCAGAAGCACTGTCTGGTGAAGTGACTTGTATACAAATGAAGGCTGAGGGACTCGAACCCTGGACTACAGAAGCTGCTCATTAACAGCTCACAGCCTTACTTATCTGCACTAAGTACCAGATGAAGTGTTTCACACCCCCTATACTTATAAAAAACAAGCTAAATTAAAAATATATTCATAGTTAGCATTAAATTCAAACTGCATGCTGTCCGATTTATTCACTGTCAAATAACAAACACACTCTCAACAGGAAAAAAAACAAGGAAACCGAAGATCGTATCCTTACAACAGGGTTGATGCTCCTGTTTACTACAGTCAATTCCTTCCTTTACACCATAACCAATGTGGGTTGCAGGAATCACACACACACACACACACACACACACACACACACACACACACACACACACACACACACACACACACACACAAGAAATGGATGGCAAGGCAATGCAGTGTCTGATAGAAACACAGGAATAATACCATAATACCGTGCAATCATGGGACCACAAGATGTGTAGCCATATACACCTTTAAGCTGATATATTTAAAACCACTTACCAGCCTTAATATTGCTTACCTTCCAAATCATGTA
This sequence comes from Protopterus annectens, assembly GCF_019279795.1. Taxonomy (NCBI): domain Eukaryota; kingdom Metazoa; phylum Chordata; order Ceratodontiformes; family Protopteridae; genus Protopterus; species Protopterus annectens. The sequence goes on along the minus strand of NC_056747.1, from coordinate 208,657,316 downwards.
GGAGCTTGTATGATAACCTTGGCATAAGTTTATATCTACCAATTCAGTCATCAAAATTAGCCGTAAATGTAGCCAAGGAAGTACTTTGTTTGACCAGTAGTGGCAGCATAGTTTATGGGCAGTTTAGGCAAGGAACAGTAAATACCCTTCTTGCTGCATCCTCTATGCTGTTATTTTCTGAAACAATGCGTGTGTGTGTGTGTGAGGGAGCAGCATACAAGTAAAGTGGTTCTCTTTAATGAAAAGTTGACTAGGATGGTGTTCACTGACACATAAATATGAAAACATATGGCATCTGAAGGTAGGTTGCGTAATATTTGCCATTCTACATGCATTTACAACATGGATTTAGGTTTTGTATTGAATAGATTACAATTCAAAAGGGTAACCAAAACTTCGATCCTGCACTCATTACCTAACTTTATTACTGCTTTCATCTGCCTAGTCTTTGAAAAAAGGACATTTCTCCAGATATTAACGGATGCACTTAACAAACGTGTGCATTATTTTAAGTTGTCTTCCCCTACTGCCAACCACAAAATGGTGCTCCCTTCCGGTCCTTATATTCCTAAACATGATATCCGTGCTGCAATTTTTTAACTAGTTCTACATGGTATACTGATTTGTTAGAACCTACTCCCTAATTTCCAAACATAGGATTGTTTGTTTTCCTGCGCTACACTGAATTTCTGCTCATGAATGGATAGACATTCAAATCACATTGCTACTCTGCTCAAAAATGCTTATACGATTACTCAGAAACATTGCACACCTGTATTTCTATTCTCAGCATCAGTGTGCAATGTAAACTCCTATTCTTTGGAAACTATTGAATAATTAATTTTCTGTCACGTTGTTGACATGTTTGGCCATGGTTGTGGTTGAAAGGGGTCCTCCAACCAGCCCAACTACCCACCTAACTTGGTTAGCAAATGTAAAATAAATAAAATAATATATACAAGTTTTATAAATAAAATATATTTCTGTGCATTTTTGACAAACAAACCAGATTATTCTTTGTGTCTGTGCTAAACTTTCATAGCTAAAGAGGCAGGCATACCATTAAGAGAACATGTAACGTAAGCAGTAACTTTACAAATCAACTTACTTGAATAGAGTTCATTAAAAATGCACAAACACAGTGAATGGAATGAATTAATCTTTGATAATCTTCCATAATTGGCATCATTAGTGTTTCTGCCTTACTAAAGAGCTGGGAACTGTGTTCATTGGAATTATATGGAGTTTGCAGTCTCTGTAGCCAGAGCAGATGGGATGGTTAGTGCCCCGTGCCAGCCAAAATGAGCACAGTCTGAGTGCCTGGATAATTGGCTGTTTTTATTTATGTAATGGACATGTGAGCTTCTAACTTTGTCTAGTCTGACACGATACAAACATGGAATTTTCTTGGACATTACATGGAACATTATTTCTTATTCACTTCAGTTTTCTGTATTTAGCAACTTCAGCATGGCTGATGTTTATGTGTTTTCTGTTGTCAGTGTTTGGAAACTTGTTTTACATTGTTCATTTTACTATGTATGTTCTGAATTCTACATTTTGCTACCCTGGCCTTTATTAAGTATTTATTGCTGTACAGGTTTAAATGTTTATACATAATGTAGGTATCCCTTTGTGTCTGTAAAGAGATTTAGATTTAAATTCACAAATTAAGCTGTATGCAGGCAATACATTTCACAAGACTTGGATTTAATATTTTTAAATAGTCAAAAAAATGGAATGACCATCAAGAAAAAGGCAGCCTATCTAGCTGTACAAACTAAAAGAGCTGTAGTAGAGACAACCTATTAGAAATTCGAAGGTACCAGTCAGGTAGTGCAAAGTACATTCTTCTTTCAGAAACTACAGAGAACTTGGTTCAGTCACATACACGCAGACTGCAACATGAGGATATATTGTTCCATCAGCAATTACAACGTGACCATGGAGACGTCATTGTCATATACTACAGCATGTGGGTTAAGTAATACAGACTACATTTGTCTATCAAAACCTACAGGCTGATGGAGAGTACAGAGTTCATTGTTCTCTCTCTCTGTCTCTCACTGACACACACAAACACACACACACCAATACAACATGAGGGTTAACTAGTCCAGAATACATAGCTCAATCAAACAGTGCAGGGTGACAGAAGACAAATGCAGTATATTTTCAGTCAGACACTACAGGGTGACAGTGAAGTAGTGCACATGACAACATGACAGTGAACTAAAGCACAGAACATTGTTCCATCAAACACTACAGGATTACTATGGTGTAGTACAAAGAATATTGTTATATCTCACCCTACAACGTAATGTTTCACCAGAACAGAATATATTGTTCCATCAGACACAAGAGGGTGACAGGGAACTAATACATTGTTATATCCCGCACTACAACATGGGGGTTAACTAGTAGAGACTATATTGTCATATCACACACTATAACATGACAATGAACTAATATAAGGAAAGTTAGTCCATCAGACACTACAAGGTGATGGTGGACTAGGACAGAGTACATTGTTCCATCAAACACTACAGGGTGAGGTGACAGTGAAGCAGTGCATTGTAATATCACAAACTACAACATGAGGTTTAACTAGTAATGAGTACATTAATAAATCACACACTACCACCTGACAGTGAACTAGTACATACAATGAGTACATTAATAAATCACACACTACCACCCGACAGTGAACTAGTACATACAATGAGTACATTAATAAATCACACACTACCACCTGACAGTGAACTAGTACATACAATGAGTACATTAATAAATCACACACTACCACCTGACAGTGAACTAGTACATGCTATAGTTTTTATATCATACATTATAAAATGAGAATTAACTAGTGCAGATTATTTGGTATTCTCAAGCACTGTATGCTGACAGTGTGCAAGTACAGAATACATTGTCCAACAGCCATTGCAGTGAGGTAGTACATTGTTGCATCTCAAACTACAACATAAGGTTTAACTAGTACAGAGTACATACCTATACCACAAACTACAACATGAGGTTTTACTGGTGCAGAGTACGTTATTATATCAAACACGACAGCATGAGATTTTCTTAGTACAGAGTATCTTGTTCCAACAGACACTATGGGGTGATGGTGAACTAGAACACACAACATTGAACCAACAGACACTACATGGACTAGAACCCACAACATTGTACTAACAGACACTAGGTGGACTAGTACACACAATATTGTACCAACAGACACTAGGTGGACTAGTACACAGAACATTGTACCAACAGACACTAGGTGGACTAGTACACACAACATTAAACCAACAGACATTGCGTGGACTAGAACATGCAACATTGTACCAACAGACACTAGGTGGGCTAGAACACACAACATTGTTCCAGCAGACACAACAGAGAGATGGTAGACTAGCACAGAGTACACTGTTATATCACACACTACAACATGAGGGTTAACGAGTACAGAGTATCTAGTTCCATCAGACACTATGTGGACTAGAACACACAACATTGTTCTAGCAGACACTACAGGGAGATGGTGGACTAGCACAGAGTACACTGTTATATCACACACTACAACATGACTTGGTTAATGAGTACAGAGTATCTAGTTCCATCACACACTACATGGACAAGAACATACAACATTCTAACAACAGACACTAGGTGGACTAGAACACACAACATTGTACCAACATACACTAGGTGGAACAGAACACACAACATTGCACCAGCAGACACTAGGTGGACAAGAACACACAACAGTGTTCTAGCAGGCACTACAGGGTAATGGTGGACTAGCACAGAATATACTATTATATCACACACTATAACATGAGGGCTAATGAGTACAGAGTATCTAGTTCCATCAGACACTACATGGACTAGAACACACAACATTGAACCAGCAGACACTACAGAGAGGTGTTGGACTAGCACAGAGTACACTGGTATACCACACACTACAACATGAGAGTAAAGGAGTACGGAGTAACTAGTTCCATCCGACACTACGTGGAATAGAACACACAACATTGTACCAACAGACACTAGGTAGACTAGAACACCAATATTGTTCCAGCAGACACTACAGGGTGATGGTGGACTAGCACAGAGTACACTGGTATATCACACACTACAACATGAGGGTTAATGAGTACGGAGTATCTAGTTCCATCAGACACCATGTGGACTAGAACACACAACATTGTACCAACAGACACTACGTGGACTAGAACACACAACATTATACCAACGGACACTAGGTGGACTAGAACACCAACATTGTTCCAGCAGACACTACAGGGTGATGATTTGAGTTTATGATTGTTGATAGTATATGTGAAAATAAGAGGGGTGGACCGACTTCACTTAAATTAGAAGAAAAAGAACTGTTATGGCAGTTAAAACTGAATGCCATGGTCCATCCCGGTTTAAATGATTCTATTTCCATAGGTAGCATTCTAAAAATGAAAGCACTTATGAGATAATGGGCTCTTTTGTCCCATTTGAAATAATGTTATAATTTATACTAGTATGTGAAATTCATATATATATTTTATATATATATTTATTATGTATTTAGAGTCATTTATGAAATATTAGTTATTAATGGAATGTCTGTTGAGTCAATATTATGCATCAGTATTTTTTGTAATGTATCTTTAAAAGTCATGTATAATTAATTAATTTGGTGATGTCATTAGTTAAAAATGTATATAAGTGAAGCTTTTTAAAAATGATTTTGTCTGATGAAGTTTACCTATGAGAAGTAAACGAAAGCGCTAACAAAACAATTTGTGATTGGGTCTTCATTTTCCATATTTGTGTTGATGATGGACTAGCACAGAGTACACTGGTATATCACACACTACAACATGAGGGTAAATGAGTATGGAGTATCTAGTTCCATCAGACACTACATGGACTAGAACACACAACATTGTACCAACAGACACTAGGTGGACTAGAACACACAACATTGATCCAGCAGACACTAGGTAGACTAGAACACACAACATTATTCCAGCAGACACTACAGGGAGATGGTGGACTAGCACAGAGTACACTATTATATCACACACTACAACATGAGGGTTAATAAGTATGGAGTATCTAGTTCCATAAGACACTACGTGGACTAGAACACACAACATTGTACCAACGGACACTAGGTGGACTAGAACACCAATATTGTTCCAGCAGACACTACAAGGTGATGGTGGACTAGAACAGAGTACACTGGTATATCACACACTACAACATGAGGGTTAATGAGTACGGAGTATCTAGTTCCATCAGACACTACATGGACTAGAACACACAACATTGATCCAGCAGACACTAGGTAGACTAGAACACACAACATTATTCCAGCAGACACTACAGGGAGATGGTGGACTAGCACAGAGTACACTATTATATCACACACTACAACATGAGGGTTAATGAGTATGGAGTATCTAGTTCCATCAGACACTACATGGACTAGAACACACAACATTGTACCAACAGACACTAGGTGGACTAGAGCACCAACATTGTTCCAGCAGACACTACAGGGTGATGGTGGACTAGCACAGAGTACACTGGTATATCACACACTACAACATGAGGGTTAATGAGTACAGAGTATCTAGTTTCATCAGGCAATACAAGTTGATGGTGGACTGGAACACAGAACATTATTTCATCAGACATTACAGAGTAATGGATACCTAGGGTGAAACCATTAGTAAAATCAATTTATATCGCAGTTCATCTATACTTAATAGTAGGTTTTGACAACAAAAATATAGTAAACTATTGCATATTATGTTAAATTGGTAAAAGAAATACAGTGAGATTAATATAAGCCAAGCAGCTGAAATTGTTTTCTAGAAGACACTTTGCTGGTGGTAATTTAAACTGTCTTGTAGTTCACCGAGAAGTAGAAATTGTACAGCAGACTTCCTCAGATGACTTCAGTAATAAGCTGGAGAGAAAATTTGTCTGGTGTTTTCTTTTCTGATGTCTTCTCTGGCAGGTTACAAACTTGATTCTTAGATACCCAAAGATACAAGCCTAATAAACCTGCTATAGGAAAAGTGTAATTAGGAGTCAGTGAGTCTCATTAACTCTTAATGATTCATGTTAATTTTAATATACTATAAAGTTTGTTTGTAGAGATGAGGATGGCTTCAAAACTGAGTGAAGTACAGTATAATGTAAGATATTTAGTAGAAATAAATACGTATATGTGTGTGACATTAATGCATATATTTATATTTATGTATAATCTACATATACAGACAACACATATAAAACACATATTGTGCGTGTGTGTGTGTGTGTGTGTGTGTGTGTGTGTGTGTGTGTGTGTGTGTGTGTGTGTGTGTAATGCTATTAAATGGTATCCTGGTCCATGCCTTACACACTTTATTTACTGTGATAGCTCTAGCTTCCTATAATATACAGTGGATCTTGGAAAAATAAATGAACAAAAATGCTCTCCATTTACGTGTGATTTTTTTTTTTTTTTTTTTTGTGTGTGTGTTTATGTATGTACGATCATATGTATGCATGTAAAAGATACATATTTGCAGGGCATAGGTTCTCAAACTGTTTCACAGGGAGCCTCCCTCTGACCACAGCATTTTTGCTCGTCTACCCTAGATATCAAAAATGGATGTTGAGCTGTACACACCAAGGATATCTACCAATACACACACTCATTATTCTGTAAGTATTAATTTTAATGAAAAACATGGTCATTGAATGTTGTTTAACTATATATTATGTATTATATTTAATACATAAAATAATCAGACAAATAACTAAATAAATAATCCTTTTCCCGAACAAATTAATCGTTTTGCCCTTAGCACGATATCAATACATGATAATTAAAATTTTAAATGCAAATAATTTTCAGACTGGCTTAAGCTTTCCCAGAAACTGTCCTTATCTTCTTCTGGGAGACTGGCTTCACCTACTGGCCTCTAAAAACATTGGTATAGGATGCATGACACAACTGTAAATACGTATTAATCAAACGTCATGATCTTCAGGGTCAGAGTTTGAAACCTGAAGTATTTCATTAATTTAATACTCAGAGCTGTAACTGAAAGTGTTACATAAGTAAATGATATAACCCTTAAAAATCACTGCAAAGTCAGGATGATAGTTTAGTACTGAACAGAATATCCACTTGTATTTTTGTTGCCAGTACTAAGCATTCTGTCTCTAACAGCTATTTAGCATTTGAAGCTGTGTATTATGGGTGGGATTCATAAGCCTTGCGCCCTATGGAGTAAGTCTGATATACAGAGGAATGGCTTACAAATCCATGAGCAATACAGGATGACTGCTCTCTGTGCACAGATCCTGCATGCAAATGACCCCAGGTGTCATACACAGTTCAGAAATGAGACAAATGCATAAGGACTGGTCCCAGCTACTTAATTTATGGCACCAGAACCACATACAAATAGTTGGTACAGTGTGCCTGATCGCAGTGATACCCCGTTCTTGCTGGTGTGCTGCTTACTTCAAAGATAACAGCATCTGAGCACACATGAAAAAATGAAAATTATTTTATGGATGCATATAGCTTGTCCTGTGGTCCACTGTGCCGCAGGAAACTGCAAGTGACCTTCCACAATTAATATGGAAGGTGCCGATTCAGGAAGTAATGAAGTAACTAGTGGAGTATCATTGGGCGCACTTTGACCCTTAATTTTTGGCATATAGTTTTGTTTTGAACCTCATGGCACACATCCTTACCCATGTCTAACCAGATTTGCTGAGGACTGCAAACTGGATGCCATCGTCCATTAACCAAGAAGCTAGTGGCACAAACGTTATCAAGAAAACTAACAAACAACCGAAAGGTAATGTTGGAATCAGGCAGTCACTAGCCAAATAGTCATAAAAATAGTATTTTATTAAGTGCTTTTGTCCTATTAAGATTGTATGATGATTCCAACATAATCTTTCAGATGTCATCGTCCATTCCCCATTGATACAGAAAGCAATAAGTAGTCCTTAAAATCAAATAGTGGACAGACAAAGAGCTCAGACTAAATGCAGAAAATGGGCACTACTTTCTCCTTTGGAAACATCCCTTCATCTACAACTTAGACTAGCTGGTACCCTACTGGATATAAACAAGGTAACCGGAGATGTCCACACCTGGAGTGACAGTCCCTTCACCCTTCTACCATGTTGCAGCAGTAGTCAATAAATCCTTCAACTTAGCGCAACTGATTTCCAAAAGTACCTTATCTTGGGTCAGAAGATACTTTGTCTTTACACAGTATAACTAGTAGGACATAATGAATAAAATGAAGGAAGGAGAACAAAACTATGCAAGGAAGATGGACATGAATGACACAAGATGGAGGAGGGTTGGGGCAAATCCACAACTTGGTCATGTGACACGGTGACCAATTACTCAGATATGCATCCTCTCGACCCAAAGACAAATAATTAATAAATATATTAGGCGTAAAAAAGGAAAACCCACAACTCTAGAAAATTGTCTGTGTGCTGTGGTTTCAATAAGGAGCTTACTGCAGTCACAATCCTAACAACTGTGAATGCAGTATCAGCATTCATTTAATAAACTGCGATGTTACCCAGCTTCTTAAAAGAATATCAATGTTTTACTCCTGTCAAAATGACAACTGACAATTGTGCCCCCAAACAGCTTGTGCCCAGGACGCATGCCTCCTTTGCCCCACAATATTTATGACTCTGGGTGTGGTAAAGTAGAGCTGTTATTGTAGGATGAGAAGAAATAGAATGAGAAAAGGAAGAAGAAAGACTTGAGAGACAGTTATAGTTTCACTAGGGACACTAAAATGCACAAAAAGATGATAACATAAAGGACAAAATGTGACCTCTGCAGGTTGCATTTCTGTGCTTTTCTGGAACATTACCATTACCAGATCAGACTGGGTTAATGAATAGATTCTGACAGCAAGTCAGATACTATATCCTGTGGGCTTGGCTTTTGATACGGTTAGCAAAACTGAATATCTGAGTTTAGATCTATCAATCTGTGAAAGGAAAATTAAAGTTATAATTTTAACACCTTCCTAAATTGGGATATGTTGTACCACAACCCTAAGCAATTCTGGTCCATGATTAACACTATCCTCCACCCAGGAAAGGTTGATACCTCCCAGCTGTCCATTCCCCCCTCCTCCAGCAGTATTGCTGAATCCTTCAACAAACATTTCACTAAAACTATAGCATCTTTAAACAAACAACACTTCCCTACAACAGCCCCCCCAACTCCTAACCCTAAACCCCCCACTCCTCTTTTCTTCTTCACCTCAGTACCTACCTCCAGCATAAAGACTATTGTCAAATCTTAAACCCACCAAACTCGCAGCTGACAACCTCCCCTCTGAATACACAAAAATTGCAGCTGATACACTAGCCTACCCAATTTCAATTATAATCAACCATTCCATAACAGAAGGGTATGTTCCCTCAATGTGGAAAATATCCCACATCATTCCCCTCCACAAAGGCACCCCCTCCACCGACCTCTCCAATTACTGCCCCATTGCTATCCTCTCCCCTCTCTCCAAGATACTTGACAAATGTATCAGCACCCAGGTCTCCAACTACCTCCTAGCTAATAATCTCCTCTCCAAAACCCAACATGGTTTCAGGCCATATCACAGCACTACCTCTGCTCTGCTCTCCTTCACCAACACTATACTTCATCACAAAAACAATGGCCTCTTCTCTACTGCGGTATTTCTAGATCTCTCAAAGGCCTTTGATATGGTATCTCATGAGCTACTACTCTCCATTCTCCCCAACCTCTCCCTCTCACAATCAGCCTGCAACTGGTTCCACAGCTATCTACACGGATGCCAGCAATCAGTAATATGGGATGATAACCTATCACCTCGCCTCCCAGTTACTCTCAGAGTTCCCCAAGGGTCTATCCTTGGCCCTCTGCTATTCTCACTTTTCACTAACAACCTACATACTGCCACCACACAAGCATCTCTTATACAGTACGCAGATGACTCTACTCTCATCTGCTCTGCCCCCACTCTACCAGAACTACAACAAATCACCCAGGAATCATTCTTTTCTGTAGAAAGCTGGCTCTCCAGTGCTCAGCTCCTACTCAATCCAAGTAAGACAAAACTTCTCCTTGTCCAACCTTCCAAAGCCACCCAAAACAACCCCCACTTCAACATTCTCACCAAAGACAATACCATCATCTCTCCATCAGAACACACAAAATTACTCGGTGTGGAAATAGACAAAGTTAGGTTTGACACCCACATATCTCTCACAATAAAAAAAGTTCACAAGAAATGTGGTGCATTATATCGAAACCGCCAATTCCTAACCAAGGTGGCTAGAATCTCCATAGCCAATTCCCAGCTAATCTCCACTCTACTGTATGCATCTCCCATACTTACCAACCTTAGACAGACAGACCTACACAAGCTGGATGCTTGTTACAACAGAATTGCTAAATTTCCCCCTGGAACCTCCTACCGCAGCCCTCATTGTATCTCCCTTAAAGAACTAAACTGGCTAGAACTCACACAACTCCTTCACTTTAATCAACTCAGCCTCATTCACACACTTATTAACCACCCCCATAACACCCCTTCCCTTCAAACCCTTCTCCAACCCTATCACCCCACTAGGCCCCTAAGATCAAGCAACAAAAATCAACTCACTGTTCCCAAAAACTCAGCAGGAGAAGCCATATTTTCATGTACCATATCTAAACTTTGGGACAATCTTCCACCCTCTGTAACTACTCTACCTTCCAGCAGCCTTTTCAAGACTGTGCTCAAATTCCACTTAAATTTGCACTGGCTTTGTCCTTGTTCTAATCCAGACTAACCCCACCACCCCCACCTAGACTCTTAACCCAACTATACTACCGCCACTACTAACCACAGTCAGAGTTAGCTAGTTGTCTTTACATACTTTAAAATCTTGTCTGACAACTTTGTTACTAATATTATAAACGAAAATAAACCATCGTAACTTGCAACATTTACTGTATATACTGTCGATAATCAATATCTTGTTATTGTATTAAAGCCAACAACCTGTAATGTTGTTTACTACTGCTGCAACTTTGTATCTCTATTTATCATGTACATGATGTGGAGCTTTTCTCCCAGGGCATCCGCTGAAAAAGGACCTGCGTCCAGTCAGAATTTTCCGGTAAACAAATGTAAATAAATAAAATAATGGTAAGTCCGTGCCTTCAGATGATAACAAGGTTTTATTTTGACTTTATTGCTCAAAATACATATCTGTTAAAAGGGTATACCAAATCTTTTAGTTACTGAGAGTTCATAAAATGAGGAGTCTAGCTACATAAAAAGGAAAGTTAGTTTTCTGTTCTATGGATCACAATGGATGCTTTACCTGATATACTGCACTGAAGATGACACATTTTAAAAATGACGTGTAAAAAATGGAAATTATTATACAAAGTTTGTTCTATAAATCATATGAGAAAAGATTGAAAGAGCTCAGCAAATATTCTCTGAGGTAACTGTTGTGGTGATCAGTGAGAGGGGTGTATTAAATAAAAGCATTATTTTACTATCCTAATTAGGTTCTTGTCCAACCTTTCCCTTAATTTCACGTAAGTACTCCTAACTAAAAACTGATAGATGGTAAACCAGAGTGATTCTTAGATATTATTTTATATCCAGAAAATGGTTAATACCTGGGAGTGAAAAATCAAGCCCAGAATTTTAGTCTGTATTTGTAGTTTGAAAGACAATGTTTTCAGGCAGTATCTCTCCACTTCAATGCATTGCATTGAACTCTGCCTTCCTTGTCACCTCCAGTGTTCCTGAATTCAGTTACAGAGATGCTTCTACAAAAGAAAATCTGCTGTGCTCTCCAATTCAGAGGCTTTCTTTGTCCGTGGGATGTGAATCCATTGTTCTTTCTGTGTACTATTACAGGCCGAGTTATTATTCATGAATTCCAGAAGGAGCAGTAGCTTCACCAGCTGATGAAGTATTCGTTTGTCTCAGCAGTTGCCGTCAGTGCCTGGATTATCTTGACTGATGAAAATCAATACAAATTTTAATTATGAATACACAGTGGAATAAGAGACAATTTGTTTGAAATATTCATAAATCCTGTACTGGGGTCAGAATAAAAAGGCAGCAGCTCATGAAATAGGCAATGTAAACATTTTTTTTTTAAAGAAGATGGTTTTGAGCTTTTAATATTGTTTTAGCTTAGGGTAAAATGATAGGTTAAAAAATATACATCTGAAAGTGACAGAACCATCCCCTAATGTAAACGTATATTTAGCATGTTATCTTAGTAGAACTAATCTTAACATCTCTTCAGGTTATACAAATCCTTCAGTGATTTGCAGAAATTCTGGTAGTAAGTGAATTACTCCTTAAAATGTATCTGCTTTGTGAAGATAAATAGAAGTAGCAAAGTTTGATAATTATATTTTTTGTCATTAAATGTACTAAATAGCTTCACAGCTTAGAAATGCTACAGATTCAGTCAGCTTGCTGACATGCATGAATAGCTGTAATGCAAAACGTTGTTCATTATTTGCAAGTAATGAATTATTAGCTATTACAATGGATTTAGGTTCAGTTCTTTCTTTGCTTAACTAGATGTAAATATGTCCCATTCTGATGTAATGTGGTTTTATGGCTGAATGCCATACATGTACTTGGTTTTATGGCTGAATGCCATACATGTTCTTGAACAGAGATCTATGTTTGAGAATGATGTATGAATGTTAGGTGAGATCATGCTTCCAGTGAGGGTCCTGTTCACCCAAGCTGAAAGACCCCCGCTTATGAGCTGAATGATTAAAACACCCCCACTTGGTGGAGGCCAGATTGTAGTGGGGACACCCAGTGATATATGTGGGTAAAACTAGGAGAACCCCCTACCTTGGGTCAATGCATGTCTACACAAAAAAACAGTAAAGGAACTTAGAATGGACCATTGTCAGTACCTGATTTATAGTCATCTGTGATGTCCTGACCTATTCTAAACTTTCTGATTCCACAGGCAAGTCTTAAGGCAAATTCTGAAGATGTAAAAAGTAAAGGAGAGAGAGAGAGAGCAGGGTTAGAACTGAAATAACTAAATATAGGCCTTATATCTCTTTGAATGCCTAGACTATGCAAAGCAAGGCTTTAAAACTCAAGATAATTGATAGTGGAGACTGTGTCAAGATAATCTGTGGGTGGGGTTCATAGTCCTGCCCTCTGTTTTTTCATAGCATTGATCCATGGTGCTACATCATTATAGGTTCATAGACTGGTACTAGGCTATCGGCCCTAGAGCCTATACAAGCTAGCCATAGCAATTCCCCGGATATTTCTTCCCACAATATTTACTTCCCTGGACCCCTGTCTAACAGGGCGACTGACATGATCCCCGGGGTGAATTTCCTATCTCCCATCCAATCGTCAAGGTTCCTTTTGAAGAGGGCCAAAAAGGCGCTCTGCTTGACATGTATGGGCAGCCTATTCCAGAGTATGGGGAGTCTCTGGGTCAGGAACCTATCCCTCCAGCATGTTTTGTTCATTGTGATGACAAGGTTTACATCCCTGGAACGTGTGGCTCTGAGGGATTGGGATTTCTTTAAGTGGAGCATGTCCAGCAGCTCTGGGTTTGACATGGCCTTGTATGTTAAGCAGAGATCACCTGTGTGTAGACGATATGCCACAGAGCATAGCTGGAGTTTTTTTAGACAGCCAGCATAGGGCATCTGCTTTAGGCCTGTGATTCTTTGTGAGGTATTTCTGCGGCCTTTCCAGCTGTTGCAGCTGTCCTGTGAGTTACATACCAAATGGGGCATTGTACTCTATAATGGGTCTAATGAGGGGTGAGTACAGTGGAACAATGACCTCCTTTTTATTATGTCAGTAAGATTGGCTGTGGTTGCTCTCACTGACTATGATAAGGCACAAGCATCACGGGAAAGCTGTTACAAGTATAAGGTGCCTTACACATTGGAGTTTGACTCTTAGAAACAAACATAAAAGAACCTCATTTGCATACAAAATGCAAAAAAGACCCTGACCTTACATGAGTAAACACCAACTTACTGGAGGAATACTGGAGTTAGAGAGCAAATTAATTAGCTGCCTGGAAGGAAAAATGCATAGTTAGTGCAAAACTGTTTAAAAGGAGGTACAGTTATTGACTTCAGTTTTATGGCCATTTTGTGCTTGTGCATATACATATATATATATATATATATATATATATATATATATATATATGGTCAAACTACTGAAGGGATTGATGGGGAAAATACTTTTATTTGGTGTCATTTTGTGCTTGTGCATACATGTCCAGACTACTAAAGGCATCGATGGGGGCAAATTCATGGATTGTAAAGTAAAGATTAGAGGAGAAGAAACTTTCATCAGTGGATATGCATACAGCACTAGTATTGCTCTATGAATTGTAAGAACACTTCATTAGCAGACATCACTTTACAAAATATCTCATTCTACTTAATTTGCATATGCTAAAATGCAGGCATTGTGCATTACCGTAAAAGCATATATGCATCGCAGCCTAGCGATGCTCAGCTACAAACATTGTGGATACCACCCCTGTCACGTTCGCAAAATGACTGAATACCACCCTATAAATCAAATCTAATCTACTCTGGCATTTAGATTATTACTTTACTACAAATTATGGCTATAAGAAAAAAAAGCATTTCCTGAATCTGTTGAGCTAGATGTATGCACAGAGAAATAGATAACAATATATACTGTTTTAAATATTGTACAACTTTTGAGTGCATATATTCATTTTAAATAACCTAGCTGATATTTTTTGAATAAACCATGACCTGTATACCTTACCTGAAACTAGACAGGGTATAAATATAGTGGTACAGTTCATAATGTATGGATGTTTTACTTGTATCACTCAAGCCTTTGACTCATGCTTATATAAACATAAACACAAACACATGCACACAAATATATATATATATATATATATTTTTTTTTTTTTTTGGGTGGTGGTTAATTAAGTGGTGTATTGTTGAATTCTGAGATTGTCCATCACACACTATTGAGTCATAGGACCATAGGAAGTTACTAGGCTATTGGACCTGAGGCCCTTACAAGCCTTGCCAAGAATTTAGCCCATGTTCCGACAAGCCAGTACCCTGTGCCCCTGTCTAGCAGGAACACAGGTGGAATCTCAGGGGTGTAATTTCTATTCCCTATCCATTTATCCAAGTTGTGCTTTAAAAGGGTTAATGAGGTGCTCTGCTTGACATGGAGAGGGAGTCTATTCCACAGAAGGAGGGGTCTCTGGGACACAAATCTGTTCTACCAACATGTCCTATTGATGATACAGACCAGATTGAGGTTGTGCATGCGGGTTACCTGAATGGAGCTTGACTTGTGGGTATGCAGCAGTCCCATTAAGGCAGGGTCTGAGATTGCTTTGAATGCCAGACAGAGGTCACCTCTGAGGGGTCTACATGGAACTGAGTAGAGGGATAGGGCTTTTAGCCTATCTGTGTAGGGTAGATGTTTGAGGCCCTGGATCCTCTTGGTGAGGAACGTCTGTGGTCTTTTCAGCTGATTCATGTGCTTTGTGAGGTACATGCTGAAAGGGGCATTGTACTCAATAATGGGATTTATAAGCGAAGAATACAGGGATGTTATGACCTCCTTGTCCCTGGATAAGGTACCCTTCCTAATAAAGTGGGCTATGTAGAAAGCTTTCCATACAATGGAGGCAATATGGTGGTAAAAGCTCAGTTTGCTATCAACCTGGGTGCCCAAGTCCCTCACAACTGATTGTGTGCTTAGGACCTTGTTATTAATGTGATAATTTGTGGGGATATCACTATCCCCATAGGGGATGATGGTGCATTTTTTTGGCATTTATCTGCTAGTAATGGGTGAGCTGAAGTTGCACCCATGTAAGACCCATGTTAAAACACATAACTGAGATTTTCTGCGGTGAGTTTCTCTGTTTTCCCCCTCTTTTATTTATCCCACACCATCAATTGATCATCAACTGTATCCAATCAATTGTCCTATTCATTCCCCATCACCAGGGCAGTGGACATCTGGAAGGCATCATCATTCAGATAGCCATCAGGTGTGGTTTGACATTTTTTATTGGCATCTTGTCCTACAGGAAGCTAAGCACTGGGGATGGGAGGAGCAATAGGTTGATCCAGAGAGTGTCCCCTCAGTTCTGCAAAGGATTTTCCTGTCCAGCAGCCCTACCCCTTCCCTTTAAACACAAGTGGTGGTTTTGCTCAGTACGTACCATAGAAATCACACCACCTCACATGCCCACAAGTGCATGCATCCATTACCAACTACCCTCCCCCCATTGGGACAGGCAAGCAGACCACACCCCTTTATTCCTCATTCTCCCTGCCAGGTTTGTCTAGTGTCACAGCGACTAACAGAACCATGGTCACCTGAGTCACTGTCAGGGTAATGTCCTCTCTGCCACAGAGCCAGAAAAGTTTCTCTGGTTGTTTTTCATGCAATGTGTGCTGGTGCTTTGCAGGAACAAAAATATAAATTCAAGAAAGTTCTGAAGCACTGGAGCCAGTGATTATACAACTAACACAAATGTTTATTCATTGATTCCACAGTGTGAGCAAACGATGATAGCTGACTTGGCTTTTTAACATGAACTGTTTTGTAATTCCACAGCAGGAACAAAAGAAAATATCCCACTTAGCTTTCTAGCGCACGCAAAAAAATGGAAATTTGTTGGATGGTTTTTGAGTCAACTATCTTTGTGAGATTAACCAGACCTAGGTATTTTAGATCCTTTTTGAAATTTGAAGTGATTGTTTAAGATAAGAAGTAACCTTTTGATGTATGTATAGAATCGGGAGCTGTGCTTACATATTTGCTATTATGTTTACATTTACTAATATTAGTCTATTATTAACTTCTGATATATTGTTTAAGGCAGAAAAAAATGTTTTCTTTATGAGTCTAGCATCTGAACCGAATTAGATGTGAAATGATTGCTTCTTAAGGACCTATGAGCTTTTCTTATACTTCAGGTGGTGGTATAAAATGTTTTGTTTTCTCTGGATAAAGTAAATTGAGGTTAATGAAGTACGTTAAGGCAAATTAAGAGATCATTGTTGGCCTTTTATTCTTAATTGCAAATTAACTTCTCACTTGACTAGAATTTCCTTAGCAGGTCGTGCTAAGGTACACTTGAGCTATGAAAGGCCTAATTGCATCATAGTTTCATTGCTAAACTCTAGAATGTATGTTTTATTTATAACTTGAATTTGATTTTGCTTTCAAGTTAAAATGAAGATGTCATGAGCTGTTTATTGATTACAAATGGCATAGCCATAGGTGAGAAGAAGAGAAACTGTAGGGTTGGCAGCATGACATGTAAAATATTACCACCACCTCAATTAGATTTTACTATTCATTACAAACTGTTTTGATTAATATAATCAATATTTGGGCATATTAAGTAGATGCAGCATAGTTTACCCTGTCACTGTTATGGTTGTTAAACCACAAAGTATAGATTTTTACTGAATTTCACATAATAGTGTAAAACAGTTTCCTATTTATTGTTCCAAAATATTTTCTTGGTTTCTTGGTATTTAGCTGTCCTTTTGCAAATACTAAAGCAAGAGCACCTATCCTATTAGATCTGCAGTAGTAAAAGAAGGTATTTCCTATATACATGTGTGAGTTGGGGGACATGAAAGTAATGCTATGCCATTTATAAGATCACTAAGCCAGTACATTCCATTGCCATAGATGGATTAAAGCCATACAAGTAAGGTGACCTGAGCTCATTAAGTGGCTTGGATGCCTAATGATGCAGATAAGAGGAGGTTGGACAGGGCCTATTGGGGGGGGGGGGATAGTGCCCTGCAGTGGCGGCTGGTGACTTCAAATCAAAGGAGGGCTGGAGGAGACAGCTGAATGTTGGGGCCAACGGGAATAGGGTGGCCAACTAGAAAGGGGCAGAGCTATGCTCAAAACCACAAAAACTGGGACTTTAATTAAATTTGCTGCCCTGGATTTCAAACAGTCATTATGAGAGTCCAATCAAGACAAAATGAAGTGGAGAAGAAAAAAAAAATATTTCAATGCATTGGCTACATGACAGCTTACTTAATATCTAGATGGAAACAAAAAGGTTGTGAGACGTGAAAAAATAAATTACTTTTTAAATACGTTACTGGAATGCCAGTCAAAATCAAGTATAAAAAAACAAGTAGCACTCAACTCAAACCACTTCTCCTTGCACTGCAGTTCTAATTATAATTTATATTCAGCTTTTTAAAAATACCAAGTAACATGCTGAAAGTAGTAATCTCTGAGATACCACCACTTGTAAAAATGTTTCTTATCCAAAAAAGACCTGCTGCCTGACAACCATCTACTTGTTTCATGGGGAAAACATGATCAAAGTAAAAAATGAACAGCAAACAAGAAACAAGCTCAAGATAAATTGCTTAAAGGATTACTGCATAGGTTATGGACCACACGTAATAGATTGGCATTCTGTTTAGTTTACGGGTAAAGCCTGCAAAGATGACTGCAAGTCTCCAACAAATGTAATGAGCTTCTGAAAATTCTGTAATTCTGTCCTTTATTACAAATACTGTCATATACATTTCAATACCCAAGGCTTATACGTTATCTAGTTACATAAATATTCTCTGCATGGCAACAACGAAAAGGCTTTCAATGTTGCTAATTCTTTAACAGTATGCTTATTAAAGTTTACTTGCATCTTACAATCTCAGACAAGCTTACCTGATGGTCGGTCATTAAAGCATTGCTACTTAAACACAAAGCAGCAGGCACTGCAACAACATGCATTTTCTGAATAATAAGAAGCATAAATCAACAGTATAAAAATATGACAGCAAAACAGAACATTCTGCAAAATCAACGAAAGATGAAAAGCCACTGTACTACTTGTGTCTACCTTGGATGGGGGAATACTCTGCACACTTACACTGCATAACTGCTCCTTGCCTTGTTTGGACACATCCAGAATCACTATATGGGGGGAGTGGGGTACAATAAGTATGTCACAATTTGAAATGTCTCTGGCTAACTGTGATGGCCCTGACACATTTGTCATACCTGTCAACCTCAGAGCAAGAAATCTGTACAAAGCCATAAACAGAAGTGGGACAAAGGCCCCAAAATAAGGACAATTTTTAAATATTGCTCTTATAAACTTAGAAAGATAATAGAATAGTAGGTCTTACATCAGTATGAATTTTCTGAAGGGTATGAAATCTGAAACTCAAATGTTTGTCGTTATTTTCTAACTTCAATCTTTAAAGATTTCCCACTAATTTGCCAGAAAACCACAATTTTGTGAGAAATGGACCAAAAATGTAATGCAAAAATATAAAATAGCCACCCAATACAGCTGGAAACCAATATTTAACTGTGTCCCTTGCTATTCTCAATTTTCACAAACAATCTCCACTCAGCAGCAAATAGCACTAGCCTTATCCAATATGCAGAAGATTCCACTATAATATGCAGTGCCTCAACCCTGCAAAAACTACACAATAAAACCCAGAATAATTTCCACTCAGCAGAAAACTGGCTTACTGACAATGGCCTCATTCTTAACCCCAAAAAGACCAAGATCCTGCTATTTCACCCCTCACAAAATACCACCCTTACCGCCACTTTCAATATTCACTCTAAAAATGGTACACTTATCACACCCGAATCTCACACAAAACTACTAAGCGTCACCATTGATAACAAGTTAAAATTTGATATCCACATTAATTTAGCTATTAAAAACACTCACAGAAAGCTAGGTAGTCTCTACAAACACAAATCCTACTTGACCCATACTGCTAGGACCACAATTGCTCACACTCACTTGCTCTCAATATTACTTTATGCATCCCCAATCCTAACAAATCTATCCAAAACAGAAACCAGCAAACTGGCAACCTGCTATAATCAAATAGCCACATTTGCTAATAACTCATCTTTTAGAACCCATCACTGTCATAACCTAAAACAATTGGACTGGCTTGAACTGCCAAATTTATTAATCTACAATCACCTTATCATTACTTATAAGCTGCTCTCCCACCCAAATAAAACACCAGCTTTAAGCAACCTAATTCAGCAGTACTCCTGTCCTAGGCAACTCCGCTCCACAGATAATTTACTATTAACAGTTACTAGATCCCACAACCATGCCGGTGACTCCCCCTATTCATCTAACATATCCAGAATTTGGAACTCCCTGCCTCCTTCCATTACCCTGGAATCTTCTCTATCCAAATTTAAGAAATCTA
Source organism: Protopterus annectens (assembly GCF_019279795.1). Lineage (NCBI taxonomy): Eukaryota > Metazoa > Chordata > Ceratodontiformes > Protopteridae > Protopterus > Protopterus annectens. The sequence continues at coordinate 208,636,978 of NC_056747.1, read as the reverse complement.
TCAAAAGCCATCTCAGCAACAAATGGTTATGTCCCTGCTCCACACCAGGCTAACTTCAATCCTACTCCACTCCTGCTATAACTCTTGCCTCAAACACACAATCTCCTGATATGACTGTTTAGTCTTATCAATACCATATTCAGATGCATGATGTGACTCTAGATAGGATATTTAACTTACTTTATTGTTAGTACATGTATTGATCATTATATATGTCTTTGTGAAGGAATTAATAAGGTGTGCTCATCTGTATTGTCTGGTTGAATATACTAGAAACATGTAAAATATATTGTTTGTATGTATTGCATATGTGTTTCTTTGGAGCTTTTCTCCCCAGACCTCCACTGAAAATGGACATGTATCCAGTTGGACTATCCCAGTTAACAAATGTAAAATAAATAAATAAATAAATAAATAAATTTACACAGACACATATGCATACACAAACACACACACACACACACACACACACACACACACACACACACACACACACACACACACACACACACACAAAATGACTTCATAATATTTTTTGATGTCACCAGAGTAAGGTAGATTTATAGAGTAATGAGATTGCACAATGATAACATTCAGTTGGGTTTAGCACTTGACTCTCTCAAGTGTGACTTTTTAGATAGAGGATACAAAGAGACAAATATTGATTCTCAAATTAATGCTGCATGGGAAGAAAGGTAAGGGAAATGTTGACAACCACACTCCACCTGATTCTCCACAAGCAACTGTAGCTGTGAGAGATACGTTTAGAGTCTCTCTTCCTTACTCTGGTGACATCAGTAAGTACTGTGAGGTCATTAAACAGAACCGGATTATCCTACACACAATAGATGAATTGAAAGGGACTAAAGACAGCACACCACATTTTGCATTTAAAAACAATAAGTCCTTGAAGAAACATTTGTGCTACAGATCACAACTCTGTATCAAAGGGTCTCAGTCTACCAGGCATGGGACTTTTTCCTGTAGATCATGTTCAGCCTGTAAGTATATACTTAAGGGCTCAACCTACATACATCCTCATGTTAATGTTAAAATTGAACTTGATTTTTATGCTGACTGCAGAACTCCAAATATTGTTTATTTTGCAAGTTGTCAGGTCTGTCATGCCTTCTACATAGGCAAAACTAAGAGACCACTGAAGGACGGGATTCTCGAACACTATAAGGACATTAGGAATCAGAAAGACACAGATGCCTTAGCACAGCACTTTGGTTTGCATGGCTCAGAACACACTTTTAAGTTCTTTGTACTCCAGGTTTTGGATGTTAGTATTAGAGGGGGTAATACATCTAATAAAACAGAAAGGGCTGAACAGAAATGGATCTTGCTCTTGAATGCAATGAAACTGCCTGATTTAAATGGTGTTTCTAGCCTTAAACCTTTCTTGAAAGCACACCCGCTTAAACATTAATGTTGTTTTTAAAGTTAGATTTTATTCGTACTGTTTCCCTTGTATTTATAAGAATTGTTGCATTGTTTGTGTGTGTACCTTTTAATTATTTTATCAGATTTGCATAGGACAGCTGATTGGTTTTGCTTCCTTTTAAACTCATGTCTTTCTACTTGTTTCTTAGTCTGACGAAGCAATAGTGTTATCGCGAAAGCGCTCACTTTTATTACTTTCTATTTTGTTTAATAAACAGAGGTTTTTGACCAACCGTGTTGGTTCGGTACTTGTTTTTTTACTTCAAGCATTTTGTATACCCCTTCACCTTCATTAACCTGCTATTTACCAAATACGTTACAACAATGAAGGATTAATAAAGCCAAAAAAAAAAAAAAAATCTTATTCTACAAGTTGCATATTACATCCCCTTCACTAACCTGCTATTTCAGTTCTTTAAAGTGCTGGCCTCTTCTTTCTTCTATACCAGCCAGGTCAAGGTGCACTGCTCTGCTGCCTGTGTCCACTATCCTCCGAGACTCCTCACTCCTTCGATTAAATGAACTCCAGGCCTCCAAAAAAACAAAAGTATACTGCTGATGTTTCTCAGCTCACTCTCTTTTTCCCAGCATGCAAAGCACAAGAAGAGAGCAAGAGCCGAGAACCAATCAGTACCCATCCCGCCAGCAGCGTCACGTATGTGACTATGGACATGGCAGTCCGAGCCCCTTCCATTCACTGCAGTTAAAAACTGCATAGACTTGTGGGCATGTGTACAGTAAAACTTCATTTATTAATCTGGACTGGTTTAACTGCAGTCTGGATTGAGAGAAAAATATATTTTTTAAACCCAGAATTCGCCGAGCAGGCATGCGCAGTTCGAGTTCCGGGACTTACCGAGTCAGTCGGACTCGCATGGATCTAAGGTAGCCTGTAGCCAAGCCAGTGAAGCCACTAAGCCAGTCAGTATTTTTTTTTTTTTTTTTATAAAAGATATATATATTTTTATTTTTTATTGTTTTTCTTTACTGTTAGCTAGAGGGGCTGCAGTCCTGCAGTCAAATAGCATGAACCGCCACTGGTACACTGTCATCCTTTGGTGATGATTGGGGATCATCCAGGAATGTGCATTCAGCTCACCAGGACACAAATATGGCCGCCTTCTTCAGCAGGGGTATAGAAGTATACAGGTGCATTAGAAGGCATAGTGGCACAGTGGACAGTGATGCAATTCACATGTCTCCAACCAAGGGGAAAGGTTAAAACAGTAAAAAGAAAAGCCCCCCCCCCCTCATAGCTACCTGTGTAATGGCCATACCATGTATTGTACTAACCCCAGTGATGGGGAATGAATGGACATTGGTAGTAGAAGGATGGTCAGCAAGCAGGGAGGAGGTAGAAGCTCGTGCAAATAAGCCAATCAGTTCTCCAGCTTTACTTCCATGAAACCATGACAGTTTCTTCTTGCTTTTGTAACACTCTTTAACCATGTTGTACTACAAGTAAGTAGTCAGAGTGGCAATCTGTACAGCTGTATGTGAATGATTTTTTGATAGCACTATAATCCATGCTAAGCTCTTCCTTTCTATATTTACTTTCACCAGATGTCATATTGGTGCACAATAACATGCTTGTTCTGGAATTATCTTTTAATTGCATATTGCCCTTCATCCTGCATTTCATTAATCATTAGCCCTACAGAGTGTGAACTATATGAATCCATCATCCTTTTCCTGATGTAGAAGACTCTCTCCCCAAAACCATGTAGACCCCTGCTAAGAATTTCCTCACCTCAGAACTACCCTAAAATGCAATGGCTGTTTACCTTACAGTTCCCAAGTAAGAAATTGTTTGTCTCACCATAGGCAGAATTAACTCAGACCCTCATCGACAAAGAAGTCTCTGATCTCTAAGCAGAATGTTTGAACACAGGATACCTTATTAGCTCAATTGGTTACTGAAACTTCAATTCTGCCACTCTCCTTTGCAAAAAAGTGACCCACAATTCCAGAAAGAGAGAGAAAAAGCTAAAGATGTTCCTTTACTGCCTCCAGACCCTGCAAATGGATTAACTCCATCTTACTCATTTGCAAAGATGAAATTGTGAGCCTGTCATTCAGTCATTGTCTGAAGGCTGCCTTTCTCATTGCCTCCATAAATAAGTGCAAATATACATTCAGAACCCTTGCCAGTCAGCAGACACTGGAATGATTTATATATGCCTTTGGATATACTCTATTATCTGCAGAAACAAAACTGGGCATATGTATGCCACCAAACACCCCCACCCCCTACAGGAAGTAAACAGAGGGTTTATGTACTTTTTGGAATGTCCAGGCATGAATACATACTAAACTGAGTATAGCTATGCTGCCTGAACACTCCCTCTCCTGCTATCTATATGTACTACAGTAAGTGCCACTCTTGTGGCATCTGCAGGTATTACACTACAGGTGATACACTTAGCTCTGAGGTTCCTGATATCACCGATAGTCTACAAGTACTGAGCTGAGTATAGCTACACTTCATGAGACTTTCAATCATCTCTAGGTATGATACAGAGTTGACTGTACATGTATTTCCTGTTATAACTGTTACCTAAAGATGCTAGACTGAACATAGGTGTATACCTCCTTCAAAATAAAGGTGTCTCCTAATCACCCTTTGTCAGTTGTTACTGAATCAAGTATCACTGTAATTTCTGACTTTTACCCTATCTAGAGTGTCTGAGGTCAGGTCAGGTTTGGTTGTTGATCCCTGCAAAAGTGATATTTCTGTACAAGTGTGCAGGGATGAAACAAAGTGTATTTGGAGCTTCCATTACTCACTGCTACATGTTACTATATAGTGATTGGTCAGTGTCAGTGCACACTGATCTGCCCATGTCACTACACATTGGTCTGTCCATATCACTGCGTACTGATCTGTCCATGTCGGTACACACTGATCTACCCATGTCGCTATGCATTGAGCTGTTCTTATCACTACATACAGATTGGTCAGTGCCACTACACACTGATCTGCCCATGATATACTGATTGGTCAGAGTCACTAGACATTGATCTGCCCATGTCACTAGCCATTGATCTGTAAATGTCACTACATGCTGATTGGTCAGTGTCACTACACACTAATCTGTCAATGTCACTACACAATGATCTGTCCATGACACTACATAATAATCTATCAGTGTCGCTACACATTGATTTATCCATGTCGCTACATACTGATCCGTCAGTGTGACTACACACTGATCTGCCCATGTTGCTATATACTGATTGGTCAGAGTCACTAGACATTGATCTGCCCATGTCACTAGCCATTGAGCTGTAAATGTCACTACATGCTGATTGGTCAGTGTCACTACACACTGATCTGCCCATTTCACTACATGCTGGTGTATCCATGGCATTACATACCGATTGGTCAGTGTCACTAGACACTGATTTGCCCATGTCACTTCAGGTTGATCTGTCCATGTCACCACATGCTGATTGGTCAGTGTCACTGCACACTTATCTGCCTATGTCACTACATACTGATTGGTCAGTGTCACTAGACACAGATCTGCCCATGTCGCTACACATTGATCTGTGTCACTATATACTCTTTGGTCAGTGTCACTGCACTGCCCCTGTCACTCATATTAATCAATCAGTGTCACTACACATTGTTCTGTCCATGCCACTACATGCTGATTGGTCAGTGTCACTGCACACTGATCTGCCCATGATGCTACACATTTATCTGTCCATGTCACTACATACCTTTTGGTCAGTGTCACTAAACATTGATCTAGTGATGTTACTACAAATTGATCGGTCAGTGTCACTACACACTGATCTATCCATGTCACTACACACTGATCAACCCATGTCATTACACACCTTTTGGTCAGTGTCACTACACACTGATCTACCCATGTTGCTACACATTGAGCTGTCCATGTCACTACATACAGATCAGTCAGTGTCACTAAACATTAATTTAGTGATGTCACTACAAACTGATTGGTCAGTGTCACTACACACTGATCTGTCCATGTCACTAGACATTGATCTGCCCATGTCACTATAAACTGTTCAGTCAGTGTCACTCTACACTTATCTGCCCTTGTGCCTACATACTCATCAGTCAGTGCCACTACACACTGACCTTCCCATGTCACTACACATTTATCTATCTATGTACTGTTTACTGATCTGACAGTTTCATTAGTGGCAGTGCACACTTCATTCAATCACTATTTACTAACATGTCAGTGTCGCTACATTCTAAACTGTTAGTGAAGCTATATACTGAGCTGTAAATGTCATTTTGTACCAATCTAGCAGTGATGCTACATACTGGTCAGTGTCACTATATTCTGAGCTGTCATTGTAGCTAGTTCTGAACTGCTACTGTTGCTACATTCAGAGCTGTCACTGTCAACATATATTGAAGCGTCAGCATTGCTATGTACTGCACTATCAGTGTCTCTATATTCTGAGCTCAGTGTTGGAAAAATAAAATATGTACGGATAAAAGACGTCACAGTTCAGTAATAATTACAATACCAAAGGAATATAATAAGTAGATGCATTTTACATAATTGTAGTAGAATACAAAGTACAAAAATGTGTGACTTATTACATTTCACAATATATAGGTAAGAGGAGCAGTTTAGCTGGCAGACACTTTAGCAGTAGCAGGGAGATTAACTTCTGTATAGGCATTTGCTATGCATCTCTGAGGGTACTTAGGTGGATTTCTGTTGGGTAAAAGTGTTAGTAATAAAGAAAGGAAGAGGCAAAATGTTTTATTAGTGATGAAAAGAGAGGAACGTTATGAGTATTCAGAAGCAAATGTAGTAAAGTGTATCTGAGGTAAGCAGAAATAGATGGGTAAATGATAATGTAAGGAAAGAGGGTGATAAAAAGGTGGAAGTAGAACATGGTCACAGACGTAGTAAAGTTATGCTGTAGTATTAATACTCACTGGTTATGGAGTGCTGACATTAGCCAGAAGATGTGCAGGTGCAAAGCCCTATGTCCATTTGCTATTGTTTGAATTGGATTTTCAAGTCTTTCAAGTAGTCTTAATGGCACCGGGATGGCGTTTCATTTGTTTGCCACAGAATTTGAGTTGAGAGTTGGCACAACCTAGCCCACAGTATTATTCCAGCTGTATTTGATATAATTAAACCAAAAGACTTAACCAAACAAATTGAATTTATCCTGTACATTCCATGGCATGAAACTCTAACAACATTCCAAGGCGCACACAAGCCAGAAATGATGGCTACACTTTCAACCTCAAATGTAATAATGTACATGCACACTCACCTAAAACAGCATTCAGATCTAACAGCTCTGTAATGCTGGATTTTACTAAATGAAAACTTCATTCAGATTTCCCATCAAGCTGAGATACTGACAGAACATATGGCAGGTACATGTTCTGATGTTTTGTGCACCATCTACAAGTAATGCACTGAATGAACATGTGCCTCTTGACTCCCCCCCACCATATGCCCATAGTGAACTGATTGTCAGTGTAATGCAGCTTTACTCACTCTAAGCTCTGCTCTGAATACAGATGTGCTTCTGGACTTCTGATTTTTGCGGGCTGAACACTACTACATAATACAAATATACTTAGTCCCCTCTCTGTGCCTGCATGTATAACTCTGTTTCAACCTGATAGGAACAGTTTTGTATTTGTTTGCATACTATGCTGTACTATACCATGTCCAAAGACTTACCCTGTGTGCTCAAAACCTATTCTCACTATGTACTTTAACTGTTTATTTTGGGCTTCCCTTACGGGTATTTTCACCAATTGTATATGCATATTTCATGCTGTCTGTAGATTCACTGGTCTGTACCACATTATAACCCACATCATATATATAAATGGTCACTTGTGACCATTAAAGATACACAATTAATAAATCACTCTGGAAGAAATGAATGTGTAAACCTGAAACATCTGTGCAGAACTAGCATCTTCAGAAATATCATAAACTTAGTCTGTATAATCCCTTCCAGAAAATATCTGTTAGACACAGTGTCAGGGGTTCATGCAAGTGTTGTGTTCAACTCTTTCATAACTGCCAATATATGTGCTTACAGCTGGACTTCATTCATAAAGAGCAATCTGGAAAATGAACAGCCTGGCAGAGACCACCATCATGTACTCATTTCTTGGGTCTATCTTAATGCCAATTTTACAACAGCTTTTCCTAATGTACTATTTGCAGTTGTTTTCCCAGGGCCCAACACTGTCCACTGGGCATCAATTTCTGTTTACAAACCTACCACAAAGTGGCTGCTAATTCCCCTGCTGCCTTTTCTGCTGCTGAATTTTGGCAGTTGATGCATTATTTCTGTGAATTATGTATGCTGTAGTAATGTAACCGAAAAAAGAGAGTTAATGAAGACAAAAAAATGAACAGCAATGTTTTTAGTCACAGTAAATGATCATTTACTTCTTTAAGAATGAGCAACACAACCATACTTTTATACCACGTTATCTGCTGGAAAGTATTAGTGCGTTGTGCAGAATAGTTTGTCAGACTAAACTAAACTGGAAGCAGACCCAAGCCATGAAGAAATAAGCAACTAATTCATTTATTTATATATGAAACATAGTGAGGTTGGCATAATGGTTAAGGTCTTCAACTCACAGACACAAGATACAGTTTGATTCTGACCTTGGGTTATTGGCTAGGCTTAAAATGCCCCTTCAGGGCAGTTATCCTAGTATTCATCGATATGAAGCTTATAGATGGAAATGGAATGGAACCAGCCTGGTGTGTCAGATAGTTAGAAATGTCCTGAAGTTTGAAAATTATATTGTAACATTATATTATTAATATACTACTACTATTATGGCATGATTGTAGTAATGGTGGCAGAGCTAGTCAAATGCATATACAAACAAGTTGTATTATGCATTTAATATCATTGGCTTTGAGGCTTTAAAAGACTGTTTTTTTTTAAGGACAGTGCATGTATCTATAAATTGACAAACTACAATTACCATGTTAGAAGCAGTGTTCATAGGTGAGACAACTGATTTCAGATCGAGCTGCTACAGGTCACATGTGTACATATCTTGTATTATTATAGTAATGTGGTGTGTAATATTTCTGTACTTCTGATATGATAAAAATAATAAATTACCAGAGAGTCGAGGACATCAGTTTACACAGTACAAGCAAAATTGTTTGTAAAAACAAGTCATTTTGTAGAGCTTGCCGTTTTACTCAAAGCATGATGACCAAAACATTTTGCAATCGCAAAGCATCCCTTCCATGGTGATATAATTTGCTATAAGAATAACAACTGTCAGGTATTTGTAAGGAGTCCCACATATTTATGACACTCTCCCAACAAAACTAAAATCAACTTTTTACAAATTATTTTGTTCACATTATGAAAAAAATGAGTCTCGTGACTCTTGGGATAAGCTCAGTTAGTTTTTTATTTATTTTTATTAGAAAAGGATGAGAGGAATAATATAGGTTGCTGCACTCCATTAAGGATGAGCAGTGCAGCATCCAGTCTAGGTGTTATCTATGACCTCTTAGAAAGTTAGTACACGGTAATAGTTACAGCCGTCCAAACTGCAAACCTGAAGATCATGTCAGAAGACTAAAAGGTAAGTTCTGTAAGTACCACTTATGTACATCATAATCTGCCTAAACTGCAGTGAACCTGTTATTAATTTACTTATACTGCTGTGACCTTATAAGTAACGTACCTTACTACTAAGACCATTGTAAGTTAACCTACGTATATTGCCACAACCCACTAAGTACCCTGCCTATACTATTATGACCTTGTGAGTAACCTGTTTAAAATACTGCATCCCAACATGCCTATAGTGCTGTAACACTATAACTAACGAACCTATACTGCTGAGACCTTGTAAGTAACTTACCTGTACAGCTACAACCCTATAAGTATCCTGTATATACTACCATGATTCTATAAGTGACCTACCTATATTGCTATGAGCCAGAAAGTAATTGAACCTTTTCATGTAATTCTGTAGTTTTTTGTAATAGAGACCAGTTCACTTTGGAACCAGTGTTACAAAATTCTTGAAGTCCAGTTTTGCATCAACTTTTGTGACACAATATGTTTTTAAGTTCCACATATTAAAAGATATGAGTAACTTTATTTTTGTGGATTCTTACATTAGTATCATTTCACTGTTTTATTTTGGCTTGTATTATGCATTGGACCAAATAATGTTCAGCAGTTCAGGTGCAAACCAAAGCCAGTACAAAATGTCACATATGGGTCGCCCTGAAAAAAAGAGAAGCTGAGCTTTTGAAAACATTGTCACTGACCTGGGTTCAGGAATGAGCACTCGCAGCAGAATGCCCACAAAGCTAAGCAGGGATTACGCACCCACAGGGATAGATCATTATGAGAAGAGACATACATGTAATAAGAACTCTGATGTTCTCTAGTGGAAGCAGGACAATCCTTGTGTATTAACACTGGAAAGCTGAAGAAGGGGGATTGGCTCAGTACCAAATTTAGCCAGTGCTAGTAGGCATTTTGACCCCCCCCCCGCTGTTTGGAATCACTTTTCCCATGAAATATAATTTTTTAAGACAAAAAGGTCCCCAACATATATAATTAGGTAACCATAATCATATCCCTCAAAGGACACAGACTCTGACTATTAATTGCTCCTCTCGGTTCAATGTTTAATTGCTCAAACTGAAGTATTTCCACTGTTATGTGAGCTGATGTCCATGGTAGAATTGCACAGAGATGTTTATAATAATTGTCGCCTTCCATAAGAAACAAACTCTAGCTGCAGAGATCACTCCCCTACAGCTTCTACAGTGCTGCTGCAAGCTGTGGTGTACATATGTCCATCCACGCTGTTTTATGCAACTCATAACAGGTACACTTATGTGAGTTATTATGCAAGTCCAGATGTAGTTACATAGATCATTCCCGATAGTACTAGCTGATGCTTAGTTATATTGGTTGAAATTTACTGGTGTATTAACATCTGACAATGTGCATTGTCCTATCTGATTTATAGACGTTCAAATATTTACTGCTTGTCTTGCTGATGTTTGCTTAGGTTGCTTTTGGTTTTGTATCTGTGTATTACCGTGCTTCAGCATTCAGGTTGTGATTGAAAAGGATCTTCAGTCTAGTCATACCTCTTAACCTCTTATGGCAACAAATCTGGACAAAGCCACAAATAATGGGAGGACAAAAGTCCAGAATTGGGGCAACTCTTAGATATTGCTCTTACAAACTTAGAAAATTGATAGAAAAACTGTTTTTTCTTTAGCATGAATTTTTTCAAAGATATGAAGTCTGAAACTCAAATGCCTGCCATTATTTTCTGACTTCAGTCCTTAATGATTTACCAGTAATTTGCCAGAAAACAATAATTTTATGAGAAATAGACCAAAAATATTGGCAAAAATCTGGATATTCTGCGAAAATCTGGTCAATTGAAAGTTATGAGTCCAGTTCATTTACCCAGTCCAAGAATAAAATAAAAATAAATCAATCATTGAATATTACAGTTCTGTATCACATGACATTAGACTTCAGGGAAGATAGAAGGTAACGTTGCTAGAGAGTTGGCACAACCTAGCATACCTTTTTACCAAGTAATATTCATGCTTACTAATATACATTCAAGCAGAATTCAAGTCTGCGAATAACACAGATGACAGAGGTAGCATTAAATCTGTAGGGATACCTAGGGTTTCCTATTTTGATCTTTTCCAGCTTCTGTGATTCAAACTTCTGTCCTGAGGGCCCTAGGCTGTTCTCAATCCATGGGCTGCATTCCCCTAAACTTGTATTTTAGAACCATGTAAAAAGTTTTTTTTTACACTTAAATTTTTATTTATTGTTTTTCTTTGAGACGTTGCTTTAAATTTGATTAGTCTTGAATGTTTGTTTTTTCCAGCAAGGAATTAAATAACATTTATTAACCAATAATAACAGAGTTGCCACTTTAGAATATTTCAACCATAAAAGACCAATCTATCCTGCTTCATTATAATTCACCAAAGTGGACTTGAATAAAGAGCGATAATTATTGATATCTTCCGGTTTTAGTTTTAATATTAATATTCATTTATTAAGGACATTTCACCCAGTTTAATGCATGAGATGAGTGACAAACCCAAAAGGTTCAAGGTAGTAAACTGCTTAATTCAAACTGCTCTACAAAAAAGTAGTTTTAATTAAAAAAAAAGTACAGAACTGTTAAGTTGCTCTGCTGACACTCTGGGAAGTACTATAGATAATGCAAACACAACATAAATGTACACTTTTTACAATATAAACTGCATACAAAACCTTCATTTGGCACTATTATTGATGCAGTACAACTGCAATGTAGGCTGAGTTACTTTGTCATACGACATCTCCTGTGGAATCTTGTTCGCACCACCTAACACCTGGGATGTGACACATCTAGCAATTTCCTTACATTCTTAGATTCCTGATAATTTTCTGAAAATAAAAATGTTAAAAACATAAGCAAAACAGGCCACTCCAGTGGAGTAGAGGGGTAAAATTCTTACTATTGCTCAATTGACCTGGGTTTGATTGGCGGCTCAGGCAATTGTTGGAACAAGAGGGAGGGATGGGAGTGCCCATCCTGGGAGGGAGGGCATTCATCACTAATGCTCCCTTAGGGGAGGCGTGGTTTAAAGATGGAAGTTGCCTCAAAGTTAAGTGATGAGCATGGGAAGCAGGGCATGAAAGTGGGTAGGGCATTTAAGGAGCTCTCCTCAGGATGGAAGCTGAAACAGCCAAGCTTCCAGGGTGTCCTTAGGATCCATGACCAGCTCCAGTGAGTGATTCTGGGGAGATAGAAGTTAAGCTGGTAGACCTGGCATGGATGTGAGGCACTGGGGGCAGGGCCGGCAACATGTTGTCCTAATAGGGAACAAAAAAAAAAGGAAAAACAAACATAAGTACCTTGTGAATAGTAAATACTATTGAAAAAGTTCAAACAATGGCATTGATAGGTACTTTGAAACTTGGTTGCCAGACAGGCCACAGAAAAGGTTCATCATAAAAGAGTGTAAGGTTGTTTTTTGATGGGAAGAACTGATGGATAAAATATTTGGAAGAGCACCAGTAGGCCACACAAAGCAAAAAAAGATCTTTGTGTTATAAAGACTGACTCTTACTTTGGAAAATGACTGAATTCTATCATAGGGCAATAATTCAATTTCAAGTTCAAGCTTATGTAGGTATTTTTATACAAAACACCAGTAAGAAATTGCTAGTAACCTTAAATGAAGAAAATAACATATAACAAACATTTAAAATGGACTGATCAGTTGTACTCATTTATACTTCTCCCACACCATCAGAAGCCCTAATAAAAAGATAAAGTCTTAAAAGCCCATCTGAAGCTGACCAATCCTGGTCACTGTTGGAGCCACTGTGGTAGCAAGTTCCACAGGTGGGACCTTGATATTTAAATGTGAAGTAATCCTAGGTCTCAAGACTGACCATTGGAACTGCCAGCAGCCTCTCAGGGGCTGTGTGCAAAACCTGTATTGGGTCAGGAGCTGTGTACAAAACCTGTATTGGGTCAGGGGCTGTGTGCAAAACCTGCACTGGGTCAGGGGCTGTGTGAAAAACCTGTATTGGGTCAAAGACTGTGTGTAAAACTTGCATTGGGTCGGGGGCTTTGGCAAAGCCTGTATAGGGCAGTACACTATGACAAGTTTCAGGTAAGACGAATTCATGTTTTAGTGAACATATAAACTATTACCAGGATCTTACTGGTAATCCTGTAATGTACAGGAAGCCAGTGAAGGCTGGACAGAATAGGTGTAATATGTTCTTCACCATCTGTAAATGACTGAGTCTGGAATTAAGCAGTCTCAGTTAAAGGACATTGCTATAATCAAGAGTTGAACAACAACAACAACCGAAATATTAGCTAGCAATATCAAGTGTGTAATCCTGGAAATGTTTTGCGGATAGAGTTAGGAGGACTTCATTACAGCTAACACCTGGTCCAGAAATATTAGCCTTGAGTCCAGAATAATAACGATATTCGACACTTTAACAATTGTAGACATGCTAGCACCATACATGACATTTTTGGCCAAAGATATGGCAGAAAAATCTTTCAAGTTTGCATGTACTGCAGTCTTGGTAGTGGTCAGTTTTAACCCATGTAAGGTTAGTCATAAGTTTTTGGCTTCAATATTGTTAGCCAGGGAGTGCATGCTCAATATATGATTTTTTGTGAAGGACAAATATATTTTGAGTATGTTCAGCATAGCTTTGGTATACTGCATTATGAAGCATATACACTCAGCAGTAGTGAGCCTAAGAAAGGATTCTGTGGCACTCAGCATTCAAGATGACACAAGGAAGAAGTGTTGAGTCCCTGGCAGACCTGATGAATACAGACAGACATGTATGAGGTAAACCTATCAAAAACATAGTGGAAATACAACTGTAAGTACACAAACATTCTATGAAGATGCCATGGTCCACAGAGTCCTGGAGGACCCGGTACAGTGCTGGGGTACTTTGCCAGGAGTATAGACCCCAAAAAAGGTAGCTGTCACCATTTTGTTTTATTGTATGCTACTGAGGCTTCATTTTGTCAGTACTGGAGGGCATGTGAAAGGGAGGCACATCAAGTTGGTAGCAGGTGTACTAGCATTAACAAAATGCTAAGATGAGTGGGATACTTGGAGTTATAGGAAAGGTACCCCCACAAGGAATTTATACAGGGGATGGGGGAAAAGGAAATTTGCAAAGAAAAGTACATACATGCACAAATTTTGAAAGACTGGACAAGACTGAAAAGAAAGGATAAATAAAAAAGACAAGGGCAAGAGTGTAAACTATCAGAGAAAGTCTTACAGTGAACATCAGGAAATACTTAATAGAGAGGGTGGTAAGTTCCTGGAATATACATTCAGAGGAGCAAATGAGTGATGCTGACATAAATAAAGGCTGAGATTAATGGAATAAAATGATTATATGGTGAGGGTCAACAAGGCAGCTGCACAGGGCTAGTTGCAGCACTTTTACAGGCTTTTAGAACCAAAAATATTTAATGATTCTGTGATTAGAGTTGTAGAAACATTAACAGTCAGTAGGAAAAAAAAGTTGTCATTAATATTTTATAAGCAGTTCTTGTGAATAGTTTTGGAATGCAATACACAACTGGAGTAGCCTTACAAGTAGAGAAAAATAAAAGAATCACAGTAAAAGTGACTACAAGAAATATATTATAGTCTGTGAAAGAAGTAATGAAAATGTATAAAATTTAAATGGTCAAAAAATCTAAATGGAATAGAAATGTAGATTGATATTTTAAATGAATATGACAACATAAGGTGTTGCATGTGATGAAATGACAGGGTAGGAAGCTTCGAGAGAAATGCAACTATTTTTTCAGAGACAGTGATAGACAGAAAGCTTTGTGGAAAACTCTACAAATACCCATACATTGTAGGAGTCATATGTCTCGTGGCAGCAAACCTGGCCATTGTTGATGGAACTGTGTCTTGATTCAGGAGCATTGGTAGCTGACTGTGTTAATGATTTTTGAAAGCCTAATTATGCACATAAAACCTGACCTTTTAGCTTTTGATAGATGTAATCTTTATAGTAAAAAAGACAGACTGAAAATTACACATGCCTCCATGACAACAAGATCGATGCTTGAGAACTGGAAAATTAATGCTGTACTGTAGTCTACAAAGTATGCCTGGTGTATAATATATACAAGGTTTAAAGCTGCAATTGTATTTTGAAGTGCTGTACCTGGGAGATAGTTATATTAATCATAGAATTGATTTATTTTAATGATATGGAAAAATAAAATAAGAAGATTGAAAAAAAGAGTTGAAGATTGCTTGGAATACAGTGGTAAAACAGAGAAATTTTTTTAAAAGCTTACACATCAGTCCAGTGGTATAGATGGATAAAGCTCTAACTATAGCCAAGTTGACCCGGGTTCAGTTCTGGCTCAGGCAACTGAGTGGCAAAGAGGGATGGGCATACTCATTCTTGTTGGGAGGTCATTCATTGATGACTCTCCCTTAGGGGAGGTATGGTTCAAAGAAGGGAGTTGCTCTTAAACATAGTTAATAAATGTGGGAGGGGGAGTAAGGATATGGGTAGGGCATGAAAGCAAAAACAAAAGCAAAAAAAAAATTACCCCTCTAGAATGGAAGCAGAGACAGCCAAGCTCACAATACTCCCGTACAATTCATGACTGGCCGCGGCAGTGTCAGCGTAAATCCAGGATGTTACGAGATAAAGCTGGTAGAGCCAGTATGGATATGGGACACTGAAGGCTGGGTCATTTACATGATGCCCCAAGAGGGGTAAGAAAAAGCATAGACATCAGACTACACAATAAAATATTTTGGTAGGCTTCTCGATACACTATATGACCAGCTAGTCTTAAGCTGCCATATACATTCTGTGATTTTGGTCTAGTAAGTAATCTGTCAATACAGTGAAATGACTTTCTGTTGACTAGTGGGAGATCACAACAATGCTTTCAATCAGAGATCAGGATTCTCACTCGATCTTAAAGAATTGCATTTTCAGTGCAGTTCAGTTACTATTGTTAATGCTTCCAGCTTCTTTTCAGACTTCTCCCTCTCTTAGCTGAGCAAACAATCTCATCCCACATTTGCATCAGCATTGCATTAATAACCTTGCCCATCGTATCTATTTCAGATGCCCCATTTCACTATAAAGAAATAGATTTCCAAATATATATGAAAACACAATATCATCTTAACTGACGAGATGTCAGCTTTCCTAATTCTTTACTGACTTCCCCTCTTCTCCCCTTCTTTACACTTTCCTTCTCTAACATCCTCTGTACGCCCAAAAATCTGCAAAGCTGACGCTGTACACCGACGTCCTCAGATGGGGCACACACCTCTAGCATCACAGACACACGGTTTCCTTCATTTGAATAATTTCCTCACTGTCTAAAAATTTTGAATGATCTTTGTTGAGTCAGTGAATTTGGCTTGTCATTGTTCCGCTTTAACCTCATTCCCTTCTTATAGATGCCCAGACTGAGTATTTCTGATGCTGTTTGGCTTGCTGATGTGCAGTAAATCCATCAGTAATGGGTCAGAGCATGCCTTTTATGCCAGTCAAGATAGCCTGTTAGCAGTGTGTAGGATACTGAGTATAGTGACAGGGCTTTGAGTCGGTCCATGTACTACATGTTGTTTAGGCCTTGTATTCTTTTAGTAAGATATCTGTGTGGGCAGGTGTTCAGTTGTATGTGTATCTGGACAGATATGTGTGAAAGGGGGCATTATATTCAATGACTGGCCTAATGAGGGGTGTGTGAAGGGGAATAATGACATCCTTAGATCTAGACAGAATCCCTTTGTTTATAAGCTGTGCAATATAGGAGTTTCTTACAACAATGGACAGATGTTGGTCAAAAGGTAGGTCACTTTCCATATAAGTTCCCAAATCCTGAACAACTGGGTCAAATGTTATGGGCATATTGTTAATGTGGTAGCTCGCTGGGGGTAGATGACTTCCCAAAGGATACAATAATGCATTTTTGGCATTTAGTTTTTCTTGGCAAGAAAAATCGGGCATTTATTATATATAAAATGTTGGGCGCTTTCAACCAAAAATTAGAACAGGACTTCATCAGAACTCATAAGAAGTCTGGAGGAAGAGATTTAAATAGATAACCTAACAAGTCATGTGACATATCATTAAAGTAATACAAGATCCAAATTCCCAGTTAAAGGCTTAGAAACAGTTCCATAAATTAGAGGGAAAAAACACAGCAAGACAAGTATTACCAATTCATAGATTAAAAGTATTTAACGTTAAAATTTTGATCCATATAAGAAATTACCAATGCCAATAGACATTTCTGTTTATTTTCACTAATGGTGGATTTTTTTCTGGAGAGACTTTTAACTGTGAGTAATTAACTGTGTGTAATTAGTGGCAGTTGTCTTTTTCAATAATTTTAGTGACAAAGCAAAACTCTTGCACTGTGTGACACGTGGGACTGTTATACCATGAGCAGATTTTCTCTCTTTAAATAAATATAATGACTAGCTACAGTAGCACTTGTGACGTGCACTTTTTATATCACAGCATCACCACTGTCTGGTTCTGCACATGCTTTAACGTAGTCACCAAAGTATAAAGAAATGCTTTAGTTCTTTAAAACTGCTTATAATGTCAGTGAAAATTATATTCAGTACACAAACTGACTACAGAGAGTTAGCAGTGCTGAATATAATGTTTTACATACATTATTTCATTTTAAATAGTCTGTGCAGTATACTGGGATGTAGCCCTTGCCCCCACAGGGACTATGGGCCCAGACAACCTCAACAATCATCATTATTATAATCGGGCATTACCTGAGAAATCTTTATCATTTCTCTGAATGATACCCATATAATAGTGCCCTGATTTTGACGCCCAGCTATCAGTAGCAATGTTGCTACGTCGAAGAAAAAATAACAGCACTATGTGAGATGTTGCATTTCCTTGTCAATGCTAGTGTTCTTCAGTTGGAGAACTTTAAAAAATATGACACCAAATAGTAGAAAAGACCAAGCAAAATAACTGCAAAGCAAACCATTGTTTGTATTATTTGAACTGAGTTTTCTCAGTGGTCATGTCATCTGCATTTGTTACAATGGGGTCGCTCTTCCACCTCTGGCTACATTTAAATGTGCTCACTTTCTCAGTTGATATTATGCACTTTCAGTGTTAGATTTTAAAAACTGGAAGGGTGTGATGACGTATCCCCCTCAAAGGCAAGTAGAGTGCAGGTGTCCTGGCCTGCTATAAAAGATACTGCATTTGGTGTTAGGCATATTTCATGTTTACTGATTTTATAAGTTAAACTCTGGTCAATCACATATTCAGAAGACCCTGAATGCCACCTTTTAGTGAAGTTATGCCTGGCTTTACCTATTTATAGCCAGTACTTGTGACATCTTGGCACAAGATTCACTCTAAGAAAACGGGAAGTCATCATGAAGATGCATTCTTTAAATGGCTGCTGATGTTCAATGTAGGTGAGCAAATACTCTGGATATGTAAAGACTCTTATGGCTATGAAAGAGAGGTAAGGTTTCAGTATGGGGGCAGGGAGTGCTCTAATATTAAATTAAAACTTGAATGATTTTATATGGCCACCCCTTCACAAGAGTGTTTTGTTAGTCTATAACTCACATACAGACATAGTACAGCTATATTGTCTGACATAAGGTACGATTTATATGTATTAGCTTTTGTTTTTAGCTGGTTCATACAAGCTATTCAATAATTTATTATACTTACAGTTTCCCTGGAAAAGTACATTTTCTGAGCCTCTGAAGCCTGCCATTAACATATATTAAAATGACTTACTAGGAGTTTAAATAATAACTTAAAAAAACCCTTCAGGACAAGGTGGTATATAGCTGAGCTCAGCAGAATCAAACCTTTAGACAATTTACAGGAGAGGAACATTCATTTGCTTAGTATCACTGTCGTTGGTAATAAATCCCAAAGTAGTAGAATATTATGGGATGGATCAAGAGGCCCAATGATGGAAGCATGTGACTAGACACTTCTTAAAGTAGCTTTAAAAGTGAAAAAGGACACACATACCAGGCATTTTCAGAGCATGATGCAAAGTAGCTTGATGCATACAGTCATTTAAAAGAAATGAGATAAGACGTCAAGGCACATTAAAGGGTAGTAAGTTATTTTCTGTGCTAAAGGATTTGATAATTGTATACTATTGTTGATTGTGTTTAAATTAGGACTGCAGGAAATTCTTTATCAGCAGAGTGAGATTTTTTTAAATTAGATCTACAAATAGCTTTTATAAAACAGATCTTAACACATGTAAGTTAAAGCAGATATATATTTCTAACACAATGTGGTGTGAAAATTGTTAAGAGTTTGCATGACACTTTTGTGTTAAAACCAAAATTATGCATATAATAAATTACCAGCATCTCTGTAACTGAAACATTTGCATGTATCAAGTTGCAGTTTAGGGCTCTTTACACAGAGGGATCATAATTAGTAATGAATGCCCACAAAGTTGCCTTATTTTCTCATAAAAAATGCATAAATAAAATGGCTGACTGGCAGTATAAGGCCTGTAACGACTTTCACAACATCTTATTTAATTGTGGTGGTCTTCTCTTGTGACTGCCGTTTGTGTGGTACCATGAGGCATGTTACAACTTTTAAAACTGTTTTGTTTTTATGTTGTTCCTGGGTGAATGCCATCATACCTCTTTGCACAAGAAATCCGGACAAGGCTTAAAATAATGGGGGGACAAAACCCCAAAAATAGGGACAGATCTTAAATCTTGATCGTATAAGCTTAGAAAGTTGGTTTAATAAGATTTGTGTTGGTATGCTTTTACTGATGGATATGAAGTATGAAACTTGAATGTATACCCTTATTTTGTGATTTCAATCCTCAGTGATTTGCTAGAAAACCACAAATTTTATGAGGAACACACTAAAAATGTAAGGCAAAAATCTGGATTTACTGTAAAAATCTGGATATCTGAGAGGTATGATTGCCATCTATGTAAGAGCTTTATATAGTTTATAACACAATAGTTAGTACATAAGCACCTTGGTGTAAAGGACTTGTTATTGGCATAAAGGGCTTTTTATAGTGAGATGATTACATACAAGCGCTCACTATAACGGCGATATTTCTTTCTCAGTTTTGGTGCATAATTATTGTTTTGTGCATTACATAGAGGATAATGACTGGGTTTCTGGTTGGAACCATATATGGATACCAAGAATGAAGTTCAAGAGCTGCATATTGGCATCCATGTTTTGAACATGCAATAGATGGTTTGAATTGGAGACCCAATCATGACTCTTTGTAGTGCATGAAGGTTTTTCTTCTCCATGCACTACTAGTAACAGAAGAAAAGAAAAAAAGTGAAAACTTTTTTGATGACTTTTAAAGCCATAAAGCATTTAGTGAATGCTATCAAACAGGAACGCACATCTTACATTTGGGAAAGATTTTAAGTGAGAGTCATGGACAGATTACTAGCATAGACAGCAGGCAGAAACAAAGCTGTTTTAAATTCTGCCACTGTCATTTGTTAGCTGGTAGTGTCAGGTCTTAGTGTATAGAGCGAGCCTTGATCTTAACAGCATTTAGTGGGTGTGCAACATTTGCTAAGATCAGGTCTCATGCTACATAAGTGCTTAATCACTTTATCTTTTTCCCAATATTGGAGCATAATCACAGCACAACATGCACTATGTACTATTTTTGCATTTCGTGGACGTACTAGAGTGAAGGTATGACATGCCAAACTAATGGTATAAGAAACAAGATTCACAAGGATGGGAATTTTTTTTTACTTTCATGTACATGTAAGATGCAACTGATCCACATGTAACTCATTTTGCTGTGTTTGTGCTGGGAAACTGACTTTAGGAAATTGCATGAGAAAAGAGTAAGCTGTTCAGAAGTTATGTCAAATGTCCCATTAAACCTTTGCCTCTTCCTTTCAAAGGAGATTCTATAACGATCAGCCACAATGATGAATGCGAAAAATGTTTCTCTTTATGGAGTGGTTTTACTGTGAAAATGCTGAAAGTTGACCTTCCAAAGAAATGAAAAAAATACTCCAAATCCAAAAGGGTGCAAACTCCTTTTTTTTCTTTTTAATGGGAGGGCAAGTCCTTTTGCACCTCCCAATGTAGAGGGCAATCCCCCACACCCTCTGAACTTATATATACCAATTATGTGGTTGCACCAACTCAAAGAAGAGTGAAATCTCCCTAAACAAGTGAATCACTGCTGACACAAAATTAGAAGAAAGCATTCTGCAATCTGACATTCGTCTTTTTGTTTTGTTTTGTTTTTCTGCAGGCTACTGACACTCATGCAATTTCACCTTGAACATATGTAGTGAAGTCTTTTGTAATCTATGGTCTTATTTTCCAGATGCTGAGGTAAACTATCTTAAAAAGTGCAAAGCAATAAGGGAGTTTTTTAAAGTGGAGGTGGATTTATATACTTGAAATCAGGAATTTTTGGGGGTATTCTGATGTTTACTGTTGGTAAAAAACAGAAGTTATTGTTTAAAGCATCAGCAGAGTTTTAATGCATTCCGCATTTTGCATTTGGGTTTTGCTTTGTACATTTCCTTTTTTTGAAACTTGCTGTCTGCATTTTGTGATATATGACTGCAGGTGGCTGCAATGATTGAACTAAAGAGGTTTCATAAAATGTGAAATTATGGAAATAGCTCAGAAATGTCAGAATGGCAACAGACATTCATCATCTGTACACAGTACAGGGTACAGGAATATATACACTCATGAGACATGCATAGAATACAACATGGAAATTGCAGAAATTGTAGAAAAAAAAATGGTTCGTTTACAGTATATGCACAATCAAAAAGCACAAAAATCCAAAAGAAGTTCCATGAAAAATGCTGGAAAAAAACAATCATGCA
The DNA here is from genome assembly GCF_019279795.1 of Protopterus annectens. Classification (NCBI taxonomy): domain Eukaryota; kingdom Metazoa; phylum Chordata; order Ceratodontiformes; family Protopteridae; genus Protopterus; species Protopterus annectens. Next base: position 208,615,073 of record NC_056747.1, on the reverse strand, counting down.
CATGATTGCAAACTCTTTTTTTAAGCATATTTCCCCTTTACCACACTCCCACACAGTGCACAATACCCCTGTACCTCTAACACTAAAATATACATTAACCCCTAGCTTGAGCTGTAAACCAAGACGTAATTGTAATCCTAGTCATATTGTACCACCAGTCTTAAATATAATTCCAATCAAAACTCTGACTCTAACCAAAACCACTGTCTTGTGCAAATACTACTCAAAGCCATTTAAACTTACTTTTCATTCAGTGAGAGATTTGACAAAGCCATATTATGAAATGAAATGGTATCACTTCAATTGCCTTAAAAATGTTACCCTTGATCAATTATTCAGAAACACCTTATGCTTCATACCGACTGGAGACCTACGGCTAAACACAGAATCTTGTTTCATTCAGCCACATTCAGTCTAAACTAAACCACTGAATACAATATCTGTAAAACAGTTAGTCGTTGACAACCCCTGCAATCAAAATAACTGTAAAAAACACTTCAACATCACTACTGTAAAAGCACAGTAACCACCAGAAAATAGTCTAGCATAAAATATTAATTACATTTGTCAAAAGCCTATACAATAGTCTGCAAATACAAAGTCTTCTCTTCTCTGATTACAAAGTAAATCCAATCAAAATATTACACAGTTCTTTGGTTAGCTTGTTCATCAAGAAATACCTAACTTTGTCCAACATGAACAATATTTCTTTCTCTGATAATACTCTACACATTAAGAAAGATGCCCAGTCACATTAAATGAATAAAATGAACATTTTTGCATCCTCCTCACAATCAAGAACATCTAACATACTGAGAGCACAGTAATTTAAACAGAAAAATTAAAGTTAGCTTAAACAGAAAACCAAAACTAACTCAAGACATTTTGCCCCATAACTTTTTAAGTAAATTGTCTAGCTCCACAGTCATGCAACAGTGAAAAAAATAGCTCTATAAAAAAGCAAGAGTCTAGAAACATTGATTAAACAGCAATTCATTAAACTGAAAAGTAAAAAGAAATTTGCTTAGCAAACATATTCGATGAAATGTGATTTAATTAATAACAATTCTCCTGCATCCAGTCAGCATATTACCTGATGCAAATAGCATTGTTATTGCAATAATTAGCGATAATTTCCTAGCATAGTAAGGATTAACATGAACCCTAAGTATTCAGAAAGAATCCCAACACTCAGAGTAAAAACTGCCTGTCTGCATGATGTTGCATTTTTCGAATCAGAGACATAAGCCAAAATGAGGAAAGACCTCACTTTGAGCTGATTTGTGTGTTTCTGAATCACTGTTAACTACACTGAGTACGGATCAACAGTTTCCTTGGCAGTTATCACCAGGGGCCCATGTCACACCCCCATTCACTGTCTCTCTCTCACACACACACACACACACACACACACACACACACACACACACACACACACCTACCTTTTCAAACACAAACACACACATGCACCATGTATCCTGTACCCTATGTTTGACAGTGGGATGTCAGAACATCCATTATGTCTCCTTTTATGAGTTTCCCTCCCACATAAATCATGGATGCTGAACTCAGTCAGTCATGCTTTGATAGAGTTCATTCTTCTTCTTGTGCAGAAACTGCTATGTTACCATTTCAGGTCTCCATGGCATTGTCTAGTTCTCCTCTTGACTTTTTGTGATTTCTCCCGCCAACAGGGACACAACTCCATTACTCTCAACTGTCCCTGTTTTTACAGGATGTTCCTGCTATTGCCTCTTATAGGCATACCTCTTTGCTGTTCAGATTTTCACAAAATGTTCAGATTTTTGACTCACAATTTTGTTCTGTTCCTCATAAAAAAATATGGTTTTCTGGCAAACCATCAAGGCCTAAAGTTTGTACGAGATGGCTGACATCTGAGTTTCATATTTTATATCCTTCAGTAAATGCATGATAATGCAAAGGCCATTATTCCAACAATGTTCTAAGTTTAGATGAGATATGCATAGCATCTTTCCCCCTGACTGTGGGTCATCCCCCCCCTTTTTTTTTGCTTTGTCTAGATGTCTTACGCGATAAGGTTGAGGAGTATACCTATAGGTGAACTATCGTTCTCCCTCGTAACTCTCCTGTTGTGTCCTTGAACAATGGCCAAGATTGTCATATTAAATAAAAAAAAAGCTTGCTACACTAACTTGTAAGTTACTGTAAAGGATTAATGTTACTTAAACATGCTACACTAACTTGTAAGTTACTGTAAAGGATTAATGTTACTTAAACATGCTACACTAACTTGTAAGTTACTGTAAAGGATTAATGTTACTTAAACATGCTACATTAACTTGTAAGTTACTGTAGAGGATTAATGTTACTAAAACATGCCACATTAACTTGTAAGTTATTATAGGGGATTAATGTTACTAAAATGTGCTACAGTAACTTGTAAGATACTGTAGAAGATTAATGTTACTAAAACGTGCTACACTACCTTGTAAGTTACTGTAGAAGATTAATGTTACTAAAACTTGCTACACTAACTTGTAAGTTACTGTAGAGGATTAATGTTGCTGCTCCCTATGTAATGACGGAGTTTGAGGCCTTTTTTCACTCCCATAAGTTATTATTATTTTTTTTTTATTTTAATTAATTGTTTTACATTATCCCTAGTGACGAGTGGTGATGCAAAGGATTAATATGCTCTGTTGGAGGTGGGCAGTAGTAGGGATTGAATCTCTCTTACTACCTTTACAGCACACTATGAAGAGTGTCCTAGTGTCTTACCCTAACTCTAAGTGACAATTAAGACACAATAGTCAAAAAGTATTCCTGATGGCTAGTATACCCCCCCTGACCCTAAGTGCCATTAAGGCATAATGTTTGAGGTGCCCATAAGTGCCATTAAAACACAATATTATACAGTTCTCCCTGGTGCCTTGTGTCCCAAACCCCAATGTTGCAGAATATGCTTGTTAGTTTAGGGTAGTTTAGAAGAATGAGTGCTCCCCAACCCATAAACACACACACACACACACACACACACACACACACACACACACACACACACACACACACCTACCATGCAACCTTACTAACCTCCTAGACATCACAGGCAGACACGCACTCACACATGAAGCCACACATGCACACAAACACCCACATTACCTGTCTGATAAACTCCCTAGCACTTATCTCTACTGCAATGAATGAACATAAGCTTTTGGCCATGTTCATTAACATGAGCAGCTAGGAGCAGCCATGTTACTTTACGCAGCTGAGTAATTCTCTGAATTGCTTGGTTGTGTAAATATCTTACAGTAGGCAGTTCCAGGTGGGGAGCATATGACTAATTAGCATATGCCCCTCCCCCAGAATGCCTCATTATCATGGCTTTGAAGGCAGATCACCATGGTGATGCATGTCTCTGTTCTGAAGCACCATGGTAGAGCTGTCTCTGAATACAGAAAAGCTATAGTGAGGTAGCTTTTCTGAATTTGGTCCATAATGTCCTAACATTACATTTCCTCCAAGCTACTGCTACAGTGTTAGTTTAGGACAAAGGGTGTTGGAAGGTCATGGAAAACAAGTTCAGCTGAGATAAGCTTGCTGTATGATTTTTTTTTTAATTTGGCTAGGATTTCTAATTGTGTATTAACTAATTATTAAAGTGCTGGTACATGATTTAAATTTGTTCTTTTTATGTTGATTTACAGCTGCTCACAACTGCAGGTTTGCAATCCATATTCTGGTATTTTGTAGGCTAGTTGATTTTAAAGTAACTCAGTTTGTAAGCTTTGCAGATTTCATATCAGAATTGTAGGTACCAAACAGCATTTGAAATGTTTTTTGAGGCCTAATATTTTATGCTTGTATATAGTATTTTTTATGACTATTGAATCAATTACGCATAAAGGACTTGATTTTCCATATAGTCAGTTGATTTTAAATCAGTAATCAGTTTTTGTTTTGCATTTTCAGATTGTGGAGTCTTATAGTAAAGTTGATTGGACATTGATTTAGATTTGTTGACTTTGCAGAATTAATTTCTGATTTTTAGGTGATTTACAATATTTGGAAATATATTATTAAGCACATTATTTGACTTGTATACTAGTAAATATATACTATGTAATGTTCCATTATTAATTTTTTAAGTGTATTATATCTATGATTCAAGCTTTTTTCTTCAAATTTGATTTGCAAGGTAATTATTCAAAGTAAGAATCAACCTTATTGGATCTTTACATTACTACTATTGGGCTCATTTTTGTCTTACTTCTTAACAACTGATGTGAGATCTAATGTAAAACAAATAACATTTCTTTTGTGTTTCCCTGGTATCCAGACAGGGGTGGCCACAGAAGGGCAGCACTGCCGCCTCACAGCAAGAAGTTCTCTGGTTCAATTCTTGGTTGGGTGCCTTCTGTGCGGAGTCTGCATGTCCTACCTATGGTCATTTGGGTTTCCTCTGGGTGCTTCAATTTCTTCCCACATTCCAAAGACATGCATTAGGTCGACTGGAAAGTCTAAATTCACCATAGGTGAGAGTGTGTGCATGAGTGAGTTGTACGAATGAACTACTGTGGCAGGGTTAGTCACCCAGTGGTGTAAACCTTGGGTCGAGATGATTGTCACTGCTGAAGTCACACCCCGACTCCATGTGCAAAATGGGAAAAGGGGTTAAGGATGGATGGTGTCCAAACAGAGAGATGTGAAATGTTTCATAAGGACGTGCAAATCTGGAGAACAGTATATGTAGGACAATTCATTTAGAACAGACAACTACTGGCATATAGTTCCATTCTCTTAGTAAAGTAGTAAGATTAAGTGATAGTTGCTTGCTTGCTGATCTTAATTGTATTTTTTTTTTTTTGTCACTTAAGAAAGAAAGGCGACCTACATGCTAACTATTAGAAAGTTGGCTGATAGCTAGATGGACACAAATGTAGATGGATAGATTGCATAATAAAAGAGAAAGGGGAAAAGTAAAGGATCCATGAAAGGGGCATGATGAAAACAGCAGTACAGGCTGAGAGAGTAGTGACATGGGTTATGATCAGAATGAGAGATAATAGTATGGTTCAAGGAGTTTTGGAGTTGCTGAAGATTTGGAGTCTGCAGGAGAATGGAGATATGTTAGGGAGAACATTAGAGCTAGAGAGGTAGTTACTGAGCAATCAGGTGGCCTGGAGAGGAGGGGCAGTATGAGGCCAGTAAAAAGGTTGATGAGGGAAAAGTTAACTGGATAAATGCAGATGATATTGATAACATGGAGCTTGTCAGAGAAGTGCAGTGAAGTGAGGCAGCTCATAGTAAAAGGAAAGGAAAAACTGAGGAATAAATGGTAAGAAGAGGGATTTAAAGTTGGAATACAGACAGAATGGAAAAGGGATGACGGGGACACATCCTAGTAACCATGTGGTAGCCAGCACTTGCAAGAGAGCAGGACAGAGATGGACTGAGAAAAGCACTTTCTGGATGGAAGGGACTGAGGCTTAAAGAGAAAGAAAACAGTGAGTATGGATTCTAAGAATTCGGGAAGGATGGGAAGAATGTCCGGTGCTTTACAGGGGAGTAAGCAACCTCCATAGACAATCAGGATGGGATTAGTGGACCTTGAGGAAGAAAACCTACAGGTAGGATGCATGGAGAAATGGGGGCAGGAAAAGAAGGATGGAATAGTTACTGTGAGTGTAGAGAAGAGGCGTATTGTGGTAATCTAGACACTGCCAGCATGCGGAGACAGTTGATAAGGCAGTAAGCAAGGCCTAGAAGACAGCAGGGCAATGCCAAGAGTGTAGCCAGGCATACACTTTTGACTCTACAGAGTACATTATTTTGAACATCGCTAAAACACTGTGGCATTTTCAGGACATGAAATGCCTCTGCCTGCCTAAATGAATGTCTTTCTTACAAACAGGTTTACTAATCCAAACAATAATATCTTTAAATGGTATAGAGGGAACAGATGAAAATGATGCATGCATTTATTGTGGTTTTTTTTTTTTTTTTTTTTTTTTTGTGGGGACAACATTCTGTGAGATGTACAGATTATTTTAATGCCAGGTGGGTTGAGGCAATAGTAAGAGATTTTTAGTATAAAATTGAGTTCTCTGGCTACATTCCTGGGAGATGTCAGGATTAACACTAGAATTAACATTCTCAGAAACATTTGCCAGCCATCAGCATGCTGAGGGAACACAAGACTACAGTGACTCTCTGTGGCAATGAACAAGAGAGAAGGGCTTGACATATCAAACATTTAAACCAGAATAAAATAAGAAATAATATAAAAGAAACACAGGAAGAATACATTCAGGCAGTAGATAGACAGAAAAAGTGGACAAAACAAGGATGACTTAGAGCGTGGCTGATTAGTACCACTGAAAAGTCTAGTAAATCTAGACAGGAAAACATGGAGCTACAAATAGCACTGATGCAGGAGGAGAGGGGGAATCTGGGTGATTTCACATAAATTTGGGATAGGAAGTAAATGGCATAAGACATTGAGGTACCTTTGTATAGCTTGCCCAGGATGATAGAGAAAGGAGGGTGAAGGTCAAACAATAACGATGATGGTGGTGTATCAAATGCAAGATCACAAAGGTGGAGTGAGATCATTTGGTGAATGTAGAATAAGAGTGGGCTGAAGTGGAAGTAGGCTGTGTTAACTGATAGTTAAGACAGAGGACGTCCGGCCTGTTAGCATATGAGGAGACGAGAGATTGGGGACAGCTGTGAGAATGTGTAGGAGTAAGAGAGTTATCTTCATGGTAGGAAAATGAATCTGATCAGAGGCTAAGAGGCTGCAGGTTCAAGAGTAAGGGACACTGAAAATTGATTGAGGTTTTGGACCATGTCGGGGGGGGGGGGTTCAACCAGCTTGTGTGGGATAGTACTACAAAGGAGACAATGGGGTACGTGGTACTAATCAAGAAGGAGGTGGTCAGGCTTGACCTGCTGAAGGCATCATTAGCTAACAGTGACCGTGAGACTGTGGTTTAGAACTGGGAGGGAAGAATAGTAGACCAAGACAAATGTAATGATGTGGACTTTAGGGGAGCAGATTATGCTGACCTAGGTGACACTGTTAAAGATTTGGCTGCAAACTGGAGTAAATATATTACAGGAAATAGAGGCAGACCCATTTAATGTGGAAAGGGTAATACAGGGGGAAATACACAAAAGTATTTTAGTAGGCATAAGAGGTGGAGTGGGGGGGGTAGAGGGGAGGTGGAAAGCTAAATGTACTTAAAAAAGACATACTAGACAGACACAATTTTTCCTTTCATCATCATGCAATGTAACATACCAGGATTCAACAAGGTTACTACCAGCAGTAAGCCCTACACTAAGGAGCAGTGGATAGAATGGGGACAACAGACACCAAATTAAGTTTTTTTTTTTTTCATTTTAATCTAGAAATGCGGTTCATAGGTTTGTACTAGGGTAATGGCCCTGGAGCCTTTACAAGCCTAGCCCAAAATAAATTTCCTTGGCACTGTGCCACCCAATGTTAATTTACAGTGCCTCTATCTAGTAGGGCAGCTGAGTGATCCCTGGGGTGAACTTTCTGTTACCCATCCTCTCGTCAAGATTTCTCTTGAAGAAGGCCAGCGAGGTGCTCTGCTTGACATGAATGGGAAGCTTATTCCAGAGTATGGGCAGTCTTTGGGAGATGAACCTGTCCCTCCAGCAAGTTCTGTTGATTGTGGTAGTGAGGTTATGATCTCTGGAGCATGTGGTGTGGGGAAATTAAGATTTCTTTAGGTGTAGCATTTCAAGTAGGACTAGATCCGACATGGATTTATAAGTCGAGGAGAGATCTGAGTAGACAATAAGAGACTGAGAACAGCTGATGTTTCTTGTGTCTATACATGTAGGATGTGTTTAAGGCCTAGGATCCTTTTTGGTAGGTACTTTTATGGCCTCTCCAGCTGTTTTAGGTATCTGGTCAGGTACATGCCAAATGGGGCATTATATTTGATGACTTGTCTAATGAGGGATGAGTAGAGAGGGATGATGACCTCTTTCTTTCTGGATGTGAACACTTTGGTTATAAGATGTGCCACATAGAAAGACTTTCTGACCACAGTGGCAATGTGGTGGTCGAAGGTGAGGTGGCTGTCAACCTGGGTGCCTAGATCTCTTACGGCCCCTTCAGTGTTTAGTGAGCTCCCATTGATGTGGTAATTCATGGGAGCTGAGTTTTTTCCAAAGGGAACGATAACGCATTTTTTGGCATTAAGCTTAAGGCCATGGTTCCAACATCAGTCATTGGTCTCAGAGAGGCCCTTTTGTAGGATGTGAACTTGGTCAGACAGAGTCCCTCTGTGTTTGTTTGGACTTCTGAAAAGTAGATGCCAAGCAGGAGAGGACCCAGGACCGACCCCTGTGGGACTCCACTCATGACTGGTCAACAGTCTGACTTGGAATCCACATTTCAATCTGTGGGTCCTGTCTGCGAGCCAATTTGCAGCCCACCTAGTGATATAAGGATTGAGGCCTAGTTTGGAAAGTTTATCAATGATACCCGAGTGGGGAATGATATTAAAGGCCTTGGCCAGGTTGAGGTAGGCTGTATGCGCTGCCTTACCCTCATCCACAGTCTTGGTGACTGCCTTAAAGAAGTCAACCAGGTTCAGCAAGCAGGATCTCCCCTTGACAAAGCCAAACTGTGTGGGGTCAGGAGTTTGTAGCTTGCCTATATCTGGTACAGCAACAGGTTTTGCATCATGAAAGATGCATTGGGGGAACACTAGACACAAGGGATTATTTCTACATATTACTCTAAGCAACTTAAACATTTAATAGAGCAAAAGGTTTTGCATCTGGATGCATTTCCTAAATAATAAGAAATATGGAACTGGAATTACTGATTGATTTTTAAGGCCTCATGGCATACAGGGGACAGGCTGCCATTTGTTTAATTTATGTAATTTTTTTTCAGTATGTATAAATATGTGTTGAACATCAGTCAGGCAATAAGGTGCTAAATGCAATATTAGTTGCATTTGCAATCTTACCTTGCCACACACAAACTGATAATTTTTTAAGTTATGTACATATGAAATGTAGTGGAATTTAGCTCAAAATATATATTGGAGGCAGCAACCTGCATAATCTTTATTATTAAGTTATGACAGGTTTCTTTAACATACCTGGAATACATTACCTCACTGTTGTTCTCTGTGATGCAGGTTTCTAATAATGCATTTGGCACAGCATGGCTGCATTCAAAAAAATATTACCGATACTTTTATGATACACCATCTTCATTATCTTGTTTTTACTGTGAATGTCATGCTAATTGTGTGGGTGCCGAGCTTCTTTGGTGGCACTTTCCTCTAACAACGTGTTCCACATGCTGTGTACAAAAACTAGACTATTCCACAGCTCTGTCACTTTTGTAATGACAGTACTACTTTACTCCTTCCTGCACCTGTGAGTCAGGAGTTATGGATCTTTTCTCCTGCATTGTGTTGTACTGCCATGCGGTTTCATTTTCAGGGCTACAGCATTTTCAGCATTGTGAATGCCATATGATATTTTTTGGGGGGTTATAGTGGATGCTCGAACTTTCAAAAGTTTGAGTGTCATATGGTCGACACCATATGATCCAATTTTTGAAAGTTTGAACATTTCAACGGAGATCTCTGTACAGCACGGAATAGGATGATTTCCCTTTTCTGCACTGTAATGCAATCTCGGAGTTGGTATATTTAAAGAGCGGGGGTTGTGGGGGTGCAGGGGAGCATTTCCCCCTGTTTAAAACATTCATATAGGTTATTTGTATTATTTTTTATTTATTGGATGTTTGAAATTTTAAAAGTTCGATCATATGGTGTTGACCATATGACACTCAAACTTTTAAACATTCGAGCATCCAATATAGACCCATTTTTTTGGGGGGGTTGCTGGTGGCTCTTGTTCCCCATTTACTATGACACCTTTGGTAAAATGTTATGCACATGCTGAGAAAAAGAGTTCCACTGGACATTCCTAGATATGGAGAAAGCAAGCAATGATGTCCCAGAAAGATGATTTGTGTAGTCCTGCGATGGTTCACCATCACGGAAACAATGGTAGAATTAGTGCAAACTATGTACTAAGATCCAACAGCAGATGTATGAACAGTACTTGGACTCATGGAGGGATTTTCCCATGGATGTGCCTCAGGGTTCATCTCTGATCCCATGCTTGTCCATACTGGTCATAGACTACATCAACATTCAGGTCAAAGGTAAAGATCAACCAAGCAGTTCTTTGCAGATGATGTGGCACTCCAGACAGACTGTGAACGGAAACATCTGTATGTCATAGAAGACTGGAATACAAAACTGAAGGCACATAGGATGAAACTGGGCACATACAATAGACAAGACAATATACGTGGGAGTTGTGGTTGAGGAGGAGGACTAACCACTTTATGCATTAACTTTGGTATAGATTATCCTCTTGGTAGGAGAGAATAAATCACAGACTGCACTTTGTGTCAGAACTAGCCACTCAGTAGTATAAAAACTGAATCCAAATGATTTGTTCATGTTATCTAATGTCACAAAAAATCGGTGTGGGTATTTGCCTGTGCTAAGAGGATTGTAGAACCTGACTTACATCGACCTATGTCAGGAACCCCTGCTAACAGTAAGAGGGGTCTGTGTGTCCCTGTTGGCCAGTGTGTGCCCGACATTAAAGGGCAGTACCCCTAGATCAGTAAGCTACTGGCTAGTTGGTGTCCATTTGCCTAGCCTTGAGTTACCTAGGGTGCTCTATTGAGTGAAAACTCAATGCAAAAAAAATTACCTGCCAAAAATGAACCAAGGATCACTGCATAGAGTACTACTTCATAGTCAAGATGCAGGTAAGCTTTCTATAAACACTAAAACTGAAGGATCTGTTACTAAAATAAAATTTAATTTCAATGTCTCAGATGAATTTTACTAGAATTACAGTTCAAATAAAAATGAAAGGCTTAAGCATTTATTTAACTTTACAAAACTCCTCAAATCATTTAATGATTTTTTAAACTTGAAAAATAAGTTATTTGTAAACCACAGCTCCCCTATAAATGAAATCCTTGAGTGCTAGTTGCCCAAAAAAGATGAAAAGATGCAGAGTAACATATCCTTAGTCTGTTTGACTGTAGCTTTTCACTGGAAATCATTGCTTGCTGGTGTGATTTCTAAATGTGCAATGGCAGCAATTCCCTTCTTTATGGAAATTTCTGCCTTTTTTGAGTTGGTACAATTGTGGAGTTGGTATATATAACCTCAGGAGATGTCGGGGGCTAGTTCCTCAGATTGGGGATGGAGAGCGGCTTGTCTCTGTAAAAATGTTTAAAATTATGTATTTCTTCCTCTGTTTTGGGCATTATTTTTCAGGGTTTGCAGTGCTAATGATTATGCATTTATTTCATTGATTCATAGTAGAACTGTAAATCACATGTATAATAGAAATAATTTATAAATATTTTATATAAAACAGATCTTTCCCTTTCAGACAGGGCTAAACTAGAAAAAATGAAGGCCATTGCTGTTTGCATGCATGGTTACTCTTCTGGCCTGTTTGTAACGGTCCCTTTTAAACATAAAAAAAATATTTAAGAACAATTCTAACCAGGAAAGAATGGACTTTAGTAAAGATATGGTTCTGACCAAAGATACAAGAAAGGAATGCCCTAGAAAGAAATTCTGGACAGAAAGAGAAAGAATGTATCTGAAATAATAGAGTGTACCTAGATTAAATGGCAGTCTAGGAAGCATGTGTAGACAAAAGTGTCTACTAAATGCACTTAAAATGGTAGACTTAACCATTTCCACATAGGTATGTGTTGCCATGAATTGGTATTACTGACCACAGGAAGAATCATGTAATCACATTAACAATACATCCCTAAGAGCTGACCCAGTTGTTTGACATCTAGAAACTTAACGGGATGGTGAACTAACTTTTGACCAACATATGTTCATTGTTGTTAGAAAGTCCTTCTATATTGCACAGCTTATGAACAATGGGATTGTAGCTAGATCAAGGGGATGTCATTATCTCGCTTTACTCAGCCGTCATTCATCTAATCATTGAATATAATGCCCCCATTGGTAGGTATCTGTAGCTACACATGCAACAACTGGAACTCCCACAGAGACAACTTAGTAAAAGGATACAAGACCTAAACAACTTGTCCTGCATGGACCAACTCAAAGCCCTGTCACTGTACTTAGTATCTTATAGGCTGCTAAGCGGTGGCACAATTCTGATGGATTTACTGCACATCACCTAGTCAGTGATGCTGCGGTAGCGTTGTCGCCTCACAGCAAGACGTTGTCCCATTCAATTCTCAGCTAGAGCGTTTTCTGTATGGAGGCATGCGTGAATGGGCGTGCCTTCATTGAAGGTTGTGCGTCAGGGCTGGTAACTCAGCACGTAAAAATCCACTACCAAATATTAGCGGACCGGAGTTCTGCTGTGGTGACCCCTAACCAGGATAAGCCGAAAGACACAACAACAACCACCTAGTCAAATGACATCAAAAATACTCAGTCTAGGAATCTAAATCTCTTATGCTACAGTAACAGTGTGGTTTGGAGGGATGGTTATATCTCGCAGATGATACCCCTGCTCTGGAACAAACTCCCCATCCACATAATACAATGTTCATCTCTGTCCATTTTCAAGTGCAACTTAGATCTATGAATGGGAAACAGAAAATTTGTCCCAGGACTGCCCCCGTAATACTAATGGACAGAAGCAGCTCCTTAATGCTTTATCTCATGCATGGGTCCCCTCAAATTATCTATGGTATGATCCCAGTTATTCTCATTAGGGGTAATAAATAATTGACCATGAGATGAGTAAGGCCAATCTCCAACCAAATGTGATAGGTTTATTTGAGCACAAAATGTGGAATTGGCTAGGCTTAAAGTGGCCCCCAAAGGCAGTTAGCCAAGTACTTAATTATGAACCTATATGATCAGACATTTACGGGGGTAATAAAAACAGAACCAGAAATGAACAACTCTCTGAGTATCCCAGCGGTGTAAAGCATTCTTTCTTTCAAACCTGTGAATTTGTTATTTTTTTTCATGCTTTTATAATTAAAGTTGATAGTTGAAAATTCCAGCACAACAGGGCCCTTTTGAGACTAACTGGCTTGAATTCATTCTCTTCCCCCAGCCAAGATACGTACTGCGTTATCATGGGCCTTTTTGCTGTCTTAGCTTGTTTCCTACATAATGTCCACAGGTGGTTATTTTTTTTTTTCAGAATTGTATTTTAGTGATACATTATAGCTCTCTACAAAGAGCTCATGTTACAGGGTGTCTTAAAAATACTAGTTGTACATGACTGGAGCCATGCTACAAAAGTATTGTTGTAAAATAAATAAGTTAAGAAGCAGGTGCACTAAAGTGGTTCTTATTCTAGGGTACAACTGGGCCAGAATAAAGCAAAGCTGTGTTGTTCAGCTGTGCGGTTATTTGTGCAGTTTGCAACGATTGTTGTATAATCACCATAGTTATACTCTGCAGTGCTATAGACTCGCTCTTCTTTCTTTCACATCTAGAATTGTGAGAAATAATGACTTTTCCCTTTGATCAAAGCACCATCTGTAGCTGCCAGAACAATCATGATACAAGCGCAAATGACAACTTTAATCTGCTGTCACGCTGTTCATAATATCGTCTTGGATAACAAAACTATTTTAAAAAATAGTTGCTCACTTAGGTCTACTGCATAGCTTTTTTGCTGTGTACATTTACTCTAGATAGCTTAGCTATGTTTTCTTCCAGGTATGTATTTAAAAAAAGGGTAAATAAGGCCATCAGAAGTCTTGCCAAACTAAAATAATGTTGCATAGTGTGGGACCACAAAGGCTCATTTTAGTAAGCTATGAAGTTAAGCTCTTATTTTGCTGGTTTAAGGAATGCATTATAGGATAAATGAGAATATAGTTTCCATTACAAAGCAAGCTCAGCACTTGATGTCAATATAAAATAGCTACAGCATCCAGTTAGTGTGTGTGCTGTGCCTTCAGGGAGGACAAAAGGATAGAACACTCACAGGAAAGAGGAACTAAGTGCCTTAACCACTCTGTGATGCAAAAGTAAGGTCGGTTATGGAATATTGTATTATGCCATATTCATGTATAATGTCTGAAGTTTCACAGCTGCAGGCGTAATGCTTTGACACAGATAGTGGGGAAACAGCAAAAAAAAAAAAAAAAGTGTTACAGACACTGAACATTATAAATTACATTCATAGATATTCGTTAGTAGTTAATAACTTGGTTTAGTCTAGCAGACACAAGAGTTTGTTTTCATGGATGCCTCAAAAATGTAGGTGGCGTTAATTCTCGTATGGCATTGCATATCAAGCTTACAGGAAGCAAATCAAAGTCTGCAAGTAGTATCTCATTTATAGCATATTCCTTTAACTAGACAGCAACCTTTTTAATGGCATTACTACTGAACATTTACATCTTTTAGTAGGCAAGAAATACATTGTTATAGTATAGATTTGTCTAGTCATATGCGTGATTTGTGAAAGTGGCCAAGTTCTGTTATATCTCCCTGCTCTTCCTAACTGATATTTATTACAGTGTAAACGTTCAGTTATGTATCACCTCACAGATAGTGGACCACTTTTCTTTGTAATATTTACTGTACTATATTTTTGTTTGCAATCTGGCCTGGTCTACACCTACAGAATGCTCTTCAATCTATTTACTTAACTGGTTAGCAAATGAGTAACAAAAGAAGAGACTCTGGGATTTTGTTATCGGCAGTGTGATTGATGGGGCAACATGGCAGACTAGTTCATATCTCCAAAGGAATAAACTAAGTGGATGACTAAAGTAATAACAGTAATAACAGCGTGTTAGAAGTAGGTGGCCGTGCATGAAATTAGAGAAGACAACCGAGGGGGTGATATGAAGGCATTTATTTATGTATTTATTTATTTTTGCATAAAAGAGTGATTGCTATATGGAATAGCTATCTGCACAAAGGTCAGCAGCCAGTGTAGCAAACAAATTAAAAATGCCTGGGCTTGGTACATTTGGTATATAACAATGGAGGGTAAGGAAGTGGATGAGATACAGCTGCTTTGTCTGAAGATGCAAGTCCCTGGACCCATTAGATGCAGCTGGTACTCCATGCCCATTCTCAGATTCAGTGGCAAAGCAGTTTCCCAATTCCCAGGGCCTCCTTGGTTGCATATGGGTGAAATAGCTAGATCTGGTTGAAATATGGATCAATATGAATATTGTTTTCCTCACATTACTCAGTATCGCTAGGATATAAATAAACCATGGATGCAGGAATACTATTATATCATTTAAAAAAGCATAAAACACACAGCATTGTAGTGTATCACACATAAGAGAATGCAAAGTTATTTAAAGAGGTCAGCAGATGATCTTCTAAAGTCTGAGCTACTTATTTCTAACTGCCCACTTTCATCCATCCTATAGCAGTTATCCCAGCTTAAGCTGGAAGCCCTTAACTGTTCCTTGTTCAGCTGTTGATACTGATATATTTAGTTTATTCCATTGTTCAGCCAGCCTTTCAGTAAATAAATATTTACTAACGTCAGTTTTAAAGTATTTCTGAAATTTATTGAGTGCTTTCATTCAGCGGAATATGAACATCTTTAGAATAAAAGCACCCCTAAAAAGCTAAACCAGTAAAATCAGTGGGGTAGATTGGTTAGGAGATTTCATCAATAGAGGTCATATGTCTGTTTATTCATGGATCTGGTTCTATAAAACAGTATTTCTTCATTCAATGGGGAGTATTTCAAACAGCTTTCTGGGATGTGGGCATTCATGCACTCCAGTGTTGTAAAGCTGGTCTTATGTTACTGGGAACAGCAGTATATTCATAAAAGCAGTTCACCCCATTCCTTAAAGCTTATTACTATTTCTTGGAGGATATTTTCATCCTTTGTCATGTCAACAGGAATACATTAGAAGAATTGGATCTTTGTTTGTCTAACAATTTTAAAAAATGTGAACAGTTAAATACCGAACAGTTAACATCGAACAGAACAAATAATGACCAACAACTTCTGTGAAAATAAATCCATCGAATGGCCATAGTCGGCCAACATCAAGAATACAAACAACCAAGGTGCGGGGGTTCACACCCCACACTCCCCCTAACTATACATACTAACTATGAGATTGCACTACAGTGGGGAATAGGGCAAATTTAATAGGTTTCCCTTCACTTACCTTATGCATCACATTACTTCCTGGTTGTTGGCCAACTATGGCCATTCAGTGGGTTTCTTTTCTCTGAAGTTGCTGTCCATTATTTGTTCCGTTCGATGTTAACCTTTCGGTATTTAGCTGTTCACATTTTTTAAAATTCGGTAGCCAAACACAGACCTGGAACAATTTGCTGCATTTGCAGGACAACCACCACATTTTTGGATACTACATTTCAGGTGGATGACTGTGTTATTCTTTGCATGTGAAAATTATGAAAAAATCATGTATCATGAATATAGAGAAAAGCTACCTACCCACTGCAGTTACTTCTTATATTTTTGCTGTGCACATAGTTTTAACCTAAAAAGGCAGGATTGTGAAGGGGCATTTCTTCGGGTTTCTAGGCTTTCCTCGGATGCTGACAGTTTCCTAAAGGAGAATCACATTTTAAAGGAGGCGTTCCCTGCCGGAGGCTATTCTGTGGAACTATTGGATGGCATGACAGGGTATGTCTGCGGCAACAGAGCAAACAGATCTGCCCCTGTTTCATGTGAATCATGACTGCAACCTCAGATTCAGAGGTGGACGGTTTAGTTAAATCATTTATTCTGCACCATTCTCATCAAGCTGGTAACACCAGCTTATTTATGTACATTTGTCATGAACTGGCCAAGTCGGGCATTCAGCTCCAGTTTGTCTTTAGGTAGCAGATGGAGTGCAAGTTGGCTGGTAAGGACAGATGTAGTTGAATGTCCAAATGTGGTGCTTGAAACTTTGGTCGATTCATACATGAGGTTCCAAATCTGGTTATCCAACAGTACCACGGGGTTTTACCATGCCCTATCAACTTTAATCACAACACTTTTGGTGTTAACTATGCCACTATGAATAATTCTTGATCCAATGTGAACTTAAAAAGAGAATATGGAACATTATTACTGCATTGCGTCTAAGGATATGACGAACACCATTTTTAAACTTTCTACTGTTTGTGACAATTTTAAGAAGTTTTCTTTTTTTATATTAAATAAAGTTCCACTTGATGTGAGTGAGTGACCATACACTTTTTATGCAAGAAATTGCCCTGACAATTTTTAGTGAATAATCATTTGTACCTAGGTTTAATAATTACATTCCATTGCACTTTTTCTCAGGAAACAACATAACAGGCTGACCTAATGAATGACAACTTTTGTCCAACCCTATTCACTTTATAAGTTTGGACTAGTGGGGATGTTTTTATTCTGAAGAAGTTGATATTCCTGTGAATAAAAGTGCTCCATAAATTGGTATCCTCTATAATGTGGTGGTTTGATGTCCTCTTTTAGTTATTGGCAATAATTTCGCTATAATTTCCACGTTCACGGAGCACTTTTTAGAGTTACTTGTGAAAATTGCCTTTCATACTCTACACTGTCTGTTATGCCTTTCCATAAAAACACAAATGTTAATCCAGATCATATTTTCGCTATCTCTTTTTCATTTAGTGTCAGCATAGTTAAGTATTGGATTCATTGCACAAAGCTTATCTGCACCAGTATATCATAGATTTCCTAACCATCCTTTGAACTCTCTCCATTCTAAATGTCTTCAAGACTGTTCTTAGCTCTCTTGTTATGTGATTTCACTAAGGATCTATTCAAAAGAAGCACTACTCTGTCATCCTGAGAACCAAAATGTCTTAGAATACAACCCCACATTTTATTGGCTTTTGTCCACACCCTTGAATATTGCCTTACATATTACATAGTATGATTAAAAACTGGCATAATCCAAATAAGTAAGTCCTTCTCCTTTTCCAGAAAACTGTCTTTCCTGTAATATCCCATTAAGGATATATTTAGGTCATGGATATTTATCCCAGCATGTTTTTATCTTATAGTTTACTGCATTGAAAGAAAGGTTTCACTCTACTACCATTTTTCTCAGTTTCAATAAATCATGCTGCAGACATTTGCCTTCATCTCTCACCATTTCTCATTTTCTCATCTTCTGAATCATTGATTAACATGATATTTTGTCCCATTATTGTGGGAAGTTTACTTTGAATAATCATGTCTTCTGTAAAACATAATTGTTCTATGCCAAAATGTCTAAAACCTTGGAAATTTGCTTCTGAAACAATGATAATGTCAAGGTTTCAAAACACAAAAACATTTTGTTTTTACTGGGGCACCCCCCCCCACACCTCCCTAATGTGAAGGCAAGCCCCACATCCTGAACTATATATCTACCAATTCTGAGATCACACAAACTTAGAGAACAAACAAAAGTGAAAAAATCAAATATCACCTTTTTGTTATTCTTTGAGTCTAACTGCTTTTGTATGATATTTGTGATCAACTAACTGCTAGCAAACAATATGTTTCCTGTCATGAGCTATCAGATATAAATACGTTTAAAATATAGTACATTATTACAAATACATTTAAAATATAGATTATTGTTGGTCACCTGCTTTTTAGAAAGCCCATCTCACATCTGACAGAGAGAGTGTGAAAGATATAATCTGTCCAAGGACATCCTGGGTCTGCCATGGGTCTACTCCAAGTGACACTGTCTGGTATACCTCCAATGGAAGGTGTCTAGGGGACATCCTCATTAGATTTCTTAACCACCTTAACTGGCACCTCTCAGTCAGATGAGTAGTAGCTCTTTTCGTCACCCTAGATTAATGAACTTCTCAGTCTGGTCTTGAGAGTAAGCCCAACAACCTTATGAAAGAACCTCATTTCCACTGATTATATCCACGATGGCATCCTTTCAGCCATCACCAACAGTTCATGACCATATGTGAGGATGGGGATACAGATTGACTGGTAAACTGGCAGCTTCATCAGAGGATCAGGTCTTGCTTCATCACTCATTCTGTAGCAATTCAATATTCACAGGACTGCCTCAGCTGCAGCCCTCTGTTAGTCAGACTCATAGGACTGCCTCAGCTGCACCCCAGTGTTAGTCAGACTCACAAGACTGCCCCAGCTGCACCCTGTTGTTAGTCAGACTCGCAGGACAGCCCCAGCTGCACCCTGTGTTAGTCAGACTCACAGGACTGCCGCAGCTGCACTCCACTATTAGTCAGACTCCCAAGATTGCTGCAGCTGCAGCCCTTTGTTAGTCAGACTCACAAGACTGCCTTAGCTGCACCCCTCTGTTAGTCAGACTCACAGAACTGCCCCAGCTGCACCTCTCTGTTAGACTCACAAGACTGTCTTAGCTGCATGCCTCTGTTAGACTCACAGAACTGCCACAGCTGCATCCCTCTGTTAGTCACACTTACAGAACTGCCTTAGCTGCACCCCTCTGTTAGTCAGACTCACAAAACTGTCTCAGCTGCAGCCCTCTGTTAGTCAGACTCACAGGACTGCCTTAACTGCACCCCTGTGAAGCTCTACCAATCCTAAATGAATGAGAGGAATACCTGCCTTATACAGCCCCTTGACCTCACAATGCCTGTTTTAAGACATCATGAAAATGCTTACACTTTACTAGTATGCCATCTAGAAAATGGAAACCTAAAGCATTCTTGAAACCTTTAGACAGCTTCTTCCATGTACAAGCCCACCTTACTGGGCATAAGAAAGTGCCACTGTGTGTTTCCAACACTACTTGGTGACCCTTTCATTTAAATTTACTCGTCAAAACTATCTTGTACAAAGAAAATCAGACCATTCAAGAGACCCCAACAAATCACTAATCCTAATGCCCCTGTCATACAAAAATACTGCTAAGGTAGCCCATAATATGTACAACTCAAAATAAGTCAAATGAATATACAATCCCTTTAACACTGCCCTTAACTCATTACATCCAAGTGATGCCTCCAGGTGCATCTGCACGCCTCTAGGGATCAAATATTGCTTATTCATATTTGCATAAATAATTCCAAAACCATGCTATGTACAAGTTTTTAAAAGATTTCATCTTAAATCTTACACAATGGCAAACTCAACTGCATTAATATTTTACCTCTGTCTAGTGCAGGTAAATAGATATTAGCAGTTGTTTTTATGATTTTAATTTATATAGATATAATTCTCACATTTTCTAAAAATCTCAACATCCAAGTAACACACACAGATCTCCTTAGCCTCATATGAAAGCTTTCAGCTAGATGAATAAAATGTATGTGTTTAACTTGAGTGGTTGTTGAGATATTGCAAGTTGTTTACAAAATATTACAAATGTAATAGTTACTGTGTTAATTGTGGCTTATAAAATTCAGTTTAAAACCTAGAACCTAAATAGTTTACTGATTAGCAGGCGGTTATTAACTCATTCACTCCAATGGAGCTCAGGATGTTTGCACTGTAACTTCCAATGGGTGGAGCCTATGCCTTTGGACAGAATCAAATTATGTCCTCACATTTCAAACACATGTTCGTATATCTGGAACTATAGTTTATGCTGAAGGGTTTGCCACTTATACTTCTTTCATAACCCCTACCTGTTACATAGGTTCATAGGTAGGTACTAGGCTATCGGCCCTAGGGCCTATACAAGCCCAGCCAAAAAGGTACCATGGCTTTTGCCACCCAAGAAATTTATTTTCCTGTGCCACTGTTGAGCAGAGACACAGAAGTGATCCCCGGGGTGAATTTCCTATTTCCCATCCAATTATCAAGATTTTTCTTCAAGAGTACTAATGAGGAGCTTTGTTTGATATAGATAGGTAGTTTATTCCAGAGTATGGGAAGTCTCTGGGACAGGAAACTATCCCTCCGGCATGTTCTGTTTATTGTGGTGACAAGGTTTAGGTCCCTAGAGCGTGTTTAAGTGGAGCATGTCCAACAGCTCTGGGTTTGACATAACTTCTGAGCTTTCTAACTTTCGCCCTATTGCTTTACTCTCCCCATCAGCTAAGATAATGGAAAAATGTATTCACAAACAACTACTTAACCACTTACTACAAAATAACCTACTAGCAAACTGCCAACATGGCTTTAGGCCATTCCATAGCACATCAACTGCCCTCTTATCCTTTACTGACTCTATAAACAAAAATCGTAACAATAACTCTTTTTCCTCTGCACTATTTATTGACCTGTCAAAAGCCTTTGATATGGTTAACCATAACTTACTTCTAGACAAACTTAAGGCCCATTCTCTCGATCCTCAATCTATACAATGGTTTAGGTCTTATTTGGAAAATAGACATCAAGCTGTACTTTGGCAAAACAGTCTGTCTTCACTACTCCCAGTAAATATTGGAGTTCCTCAAGGCTCTATCTTAGGTCCCCTACTCTTTTTCCTTACTTATTAACAATCTACACATGAACATACCTTAAGCGACCTGCATTCAGTATGCTGACGACTCCACCTTAATCTGTTCAGCCAAGAATATACCCTCTCTCCACTCTCTCACTCAAACTGTTTTTAATAATGTTGAAAACTGGTTTTTGGAACACTGCCTACTCCTGAATCCCAAAAAAACAAAACTACTGCTTTTTACTCCAACCCATAAATCACCTATTCCACTCTTCTCTGTAACTTCTAACAATGGTACCAACATAACCCCAGACAGTACAACCTGCCTACTAGGTGTAACAATTGAGAATCGTCTCAGCTTTGATGATCATATCAACTGCACCATAAAGTCTGTCAACAAAAAACTTGGTACTCTTTATAGAATTAAACCCTTCCTTACCCCTTCTGCAAGGAAAACTATTGCCCAGACCCACCTAATTTCCACCCTCTTCTATGCCTCTGTTATATATACTAACCTATCCAAAAACAACCTCTCTAAACTCTCCACTGTTATAATAGCATAGCTAGATTCATTACATGCTCCCCCTTTAAAACTCACCACTGCCTCAATCAACCTCAAACAACTTGAATGGCTAGAATTGCAAAACCACATACTCTGTCAACAACTACTTATTACTCAAAAGATCCTTTACCACCCTAACAACACTCCTATCCTCACTAATCTAATTACACCATATAAAAGTCTAGCTACACTACGCTCTGCTAATAAGCTTCTAGTTTCCTCTATTAAATCCAACAACAAAGCCGGTGATTCACTTTTCTCAAACACTGCAGGTAAAAACTGGAACCTGCTTCCTTCTGAATTATCAACCCTTGCCTCGACTTCTCTATTTAAAAAACATCTTAAAGAACATCTCAAAACTCATTGGCTCTGTACATGTGCTAACCCAGACTGATATATTTTCCCCTTCCTTTCTACCCCTCTAACCTATGCCTTCAAGTCTAGCTATTACCCTTTTCTTCATAATATGAAGATAAAATATAACTTCTTTTTCTCTTAATTGACTCCTGCTCATACCTTCTCATATGTGTGGTATATTGATTAGTATAATTTTTTTACTAAAATTTTTATAGTTTACAATTTTTAATTTTTCTTTGAACAACACTGCCTCTGTATTTGCTTTATTATGTCTTTTTATATTGTTAACTTTGTCACTGTTCATGCTTGGAGCTTTTCTCCCTGGGCCTCTACTGAAAATGGACAAATATCCAGCTAGACTAGCCCAATCAACAAATGTAAAATAAAAATAAATAATAAAAATAATATCATTGTATGCTAGGCAAAGATCACCTCTGAGTAGGCGATATGCGACGGAGTAAAGCTGGAGTTTTTTGAGACAGTCTGCGTAGGGCATCTGTTTGAGGCCATTAATCCTCTTTGTGAGGAATTTGTGGCCTTTCCAGTTGTTGTAGATGTCTTGTGAGGTACATACCAAAAGGGACATTGTACTCTATAATGAGTCTAATGAGTGATGAGTAGAGGGGAACAATGACCTCTTTTTTTCTGGATGAGAAACCTTTTTTGATGAGGTGTGCCACGTAGAAGGATTTTCTGACTACTGTGGCGATGTGATTATCAAAGGAGGTACTACTGTCCACCTGTGTCCCAAGGTCTCTTATCACACTTTCAGTGTTAAGTATACTACCGCCTGTGTTGTAGTTCATGAGTACAGAGTTTTTACCAAAGGGGATGACAATGCACTTTTTGGCATTGAGCTTGAGGCCATGGCTTTGACACCAGGCATCTGTCTCAGTGAGGCCCTTTTGTAGGATGTCCACATCGTTAGGAGTTTCGATTATGGCTCCTAGTTTGCAGTCATCTGTGAACTTCATTAGCCAAAGACTTTCTGTGTTAGCCTGTACTTCAGAGAAGTAGATACCAAACAGGAGAGGACCCAGGACTGAATCCTGTGGTACTCCACTTGTCACTGGTCTGAAGTCGGATTTGGAGTCTGCTACTTTCACAGTGTGGGTTCTGTCAGTGAGCCAGTTGGCAACCCATCTTGTGACATAGGGATTTATGCCTAGTTTAGAGAATTTATCTATAATTCCAGAGTGGGGGATGGTGTCGAAAGCCTTGGCAAGATCTCGATAGGCTGTGTGAACCACCTTACCCTCGTCTAAGGCTTTGTTGACTGCTTCAAAGAAGTCTATCAGGTTTAGGAGACATGATCTGCCTTTTACAAACCCGAACTGGGTGGGGTCCACAGTTTCAAGATTACCAATGTCTTTGTTTATAAGTTCCATGATGATACGTTCCATGGCCTTGCAGACCAGGCTCATCAGGGTAATAGGGCAGTAGTTCCCGGGGTCCGTGGTGGCTCCCCCTTTCTGGAGTGGGATAACTGTTGTTGTGCACCATTCAGCGGGCACAAAGCCTGAGGTGAGGCTATGACTGAACATGGTACTTAGGTGGGGTGCCAGTTCATTCTGTAGTTCATGTAGAATGCAGCCTGAGATGTTGTCTGGTCCCATGCATGCTGTGTTCTTGGCTTTGGAGAGTGTGGTTTTTACCTGTGCAGCCGTGATTACAGGAACTTTGCATTCTTCCGGTATAGAGATGGGCTCTTTAGGGGGTGAGAGGGGGGTAAAGTTAGCACTGAACCTATCTGCCAGGATGTTGGAAATATCAGTTGGGTCTGTATATTTAGTGCCATTGTGCTGTAACTCATAGCAGATCTGAGTGTTGCCATTGAGATTCTTGACATAGCTATAGAATGCTTTGTGGTTGTCTTTAGAATCAGTGGCGATTTTTTTTCGTAACTAGCTTTGGAGGATTTTATCAGGGATCGCAGCTTCTTACTGAGGTTGAACAAGGAGCTCCTCCACTCATGGGATTTTACTCTCTTTTGCAATAGTTTCTTCCTTCTGTTGTACAGTTTGTTTATGGCAGGGGACCACCAGATTGGCTTCCTATTTTTGGAGGATAGCGTCTTGGTTCTCTTTGGGATAGCATGATCCATGCACTCATGTAAGTGCTTATAAAGTGCAATTGTGTAGGATTCAGTAGTCGTAACTGTATTGTCCATCTGCATGGGTGTCATGAAGTTCACCACTTCTGTCTTGAAGCATGAAGTTGGCTTTGGAGAAATTTTATGCTGTGGTTTCCTTAATGGGGGGTGGGGAGGGATGTGGATATCAAGGGTGATTAGCTTATGTTCAGATCGGACCAATGAGGAGTTGACTTCAGGTGTGGAACACCGGTCACTCATGTTGGTAATGACTAGGTCTAGGATATTGTTGCCCCTGGTAGGGGTGTGGATAAGTTAATCCAGGGCATTGGAGTTTATGAATTCCAGAAAGCGTTGAGCTAAGGAGGTGGTACACGAGTAGTTTTCCCAGTTAATGGTGGGGTAGTTGAAGTCACCCATTATTAGGGTGTTTGGATGAACCCTAATATTTTCCAGTACATCAAGAAAAGAGGAGTGGGAATCCTGGGGCATGGTGGGGGATCTTTAGCAAGATACAAGTTGGATTACAGTTTTGCCCAGAGTTAGTTGCACTTGGATAACCTCGGCTGCATTATGCTGAGCAACTAGCATGGAGGTGTGAATATCCTTAATGAATATGGACACACCTCCACCTTTGGTGTTCCGGTCCAGGTTACATGGCCTAAAAGTGTGGTATGAGTTATAGCCTGGTAGTGCAGGGGTGCTCTCTGGAGCCTTGAACCAGGTCTCAGTCACTGCACAGATATCGATGTTCTCCATTTTAAGGAGTGCCTTGAGTGAGTGCATTTTTAGATTTAGACTTCTAGCATTGAGTAGCATCACCCTCCGTTTTTGCTTGCCTGTTCCTGTTATGGTGTTGAATTTGTCATTTGAACCTTGCCTAAAAAAGGCACTATAGGGGTGGCAAGAACCTTAGCCAGTATGCGGAATCCCAGGGGTGACAGGTGCAGGCCATCTCTGGCAAAGCATCATGGTCTGTCGACCATGTCATCCCAGGCAGACAGATACTGGATCCCTTTAGAATGACACCAGAAGCTTAGCCAATTGGTGAAGTCAATCATTTTGTCCTTGTACTGCGGTATCATTCTGGGTGATGGCAGAATGCTACTCAGGGCTAGGGTCATACCTGCCTGGGCTACAAGATCAGAGAGCTCTTCCATGTCTCTCTTCATGTAGTCTCGGGAGGTACATCTCAGGTCATTCACACCAACATGGACAATGACAGTCATATTTGTACTTGTTGTGGGTGACCTAAGTGTGTGGGTTATGTGGCGGATCCTGGCACCCGACAGGCAGATGATGGTAACCTTCTCCTTGTTTAGCCTGGCGAGTGGGACATCAGTGTGCCTGACTATAGAGTCACCTATGACTAGTGTGTTGGGTATATTGTTTTGCCTTATTGGCTGTGGTTGAGTGGCACACTGAGTCTGCGGGCTATGTGTCATTTGGGGTGTGTTGGGGGGTGGAGGTTGCTTGCATTTCTGCTTTGGAGGTCTCTGTTGTTTGAGCAGATTATTATTGAGAGCCTCTGTGAATGATTTTGTGTTTCTATGTGTGGATTTTGGTGGTGTAGGTTTAGTGGGACTATGTGATGAGTGTGATGTGGTGCAAGCGTTTACCTTCTCCTCTTGACTATCAAGTTCAGTCTTGGTTGGAGAGAGCTTTACCTCCAGTTTGGCTAGATAAGTGCATTCTCTCACAGGTTGCGGTGTTGGGTGGTAGGAGGAGAGGGTTGTCTGTGTACATGAGGCAATTGCTACATTGCCCAAAGATGCCCAGATTCATCAGATAGACAGGAGGGAGCACTGGGAGCTGACCCTTGGACATGCCTGAATAAAAAACTATTTTCCTCTAGATAATAGACTACCTGTTACATACTTAATAGAGAATGATAAACTAATCCTAAAGGAATCCAAAGCCAAACTCCACAGCAATTGATGTATCCTTTTAACCTTTGTAGATCTCCTTTACAAAATTTGCGTTTCTTCTTCATTGTCTGCATGAAATGCTATCCTCTTATGGCTCAACCCCTTATGCTAAACCACCATGGCCACCCAAATATTTTTATTCATTTATTTTACATTTGTTGACCGGGCTAGTCCAACTGGATATATTTCCATTTTCAGTAGAGGCCCGGGGAGAAAAGCTCCAGCATAGCACAAAATGAAATATCCAATTGTATAACAAATAAAATAATAAGTATTTGAAATAAAGAAGAAGATTATTAAAAAGTACAATACTAAAAAGGTGAGTATAAAGTCATATATCAGTCATGTAATCGTATGATACTTGAAGATACACTACAGTTCATTGTAGTTAACATAAATGCTTGTGGTTATATAAGTTTTACAATGACCAGATTTTAGCATACAGAGGGGTATGTAGAGAAAGATTATTTATCCATAGGCAGTAAGGAGATAAAAATAGGATAGGTAGTAGATTAATCTGGGTTAGTGCAGGAGCATAACCAGAGTGATTTTAGGTGACTTTTGAGTTTTTGCTTAAAGAGTGACAGTGAAGGTAGTAGTGTTAGGTCGGTAGGTAGAAGGTTCCAGTGTTTCCCAGCAGTATTGGAGAATAGGCTGTCGCCTGACAAGTTATTGGACTTACTTATGCTAGCAAGTAGTTTGCTAGAAGAGCATAGGGAATTTAGATTATTATAAGGGGTAATGAGGTTAGCAAGTATTGGAGTATTATTTGGTTGGTAAAATATTTTATGAGCAATGGTGAGTTGGGAATAAGTTAGCACGTTAGGGAGTTCAAGCCAGTCTAGCTGCTTTAGATTCAGACAGTGGTGTGTTCGAAATGCATTTCCAGTGGCAAATCTGACAATATTGTTATAGGAGTTAGACAGTTTGAGAAGATTATTTTTCTTTAGATTAGTATAAATAGGAGAAGCATAGAGAAGAGTTGAGACTAAGTGAGAGTGGGCAATAGTGGTTCTAGCTATGGGAGTTAAGAAGGGTTTGATTCGATATAAGGAGCCCATTTAGTTGAGACTAAGTGAGAGTGGGCAATAGTGGTTCTAGCTATGGGAGTTAAGAAGGGTTTGATTCGATATAAGGAGCCCATTTTTCTGTTCACTGTTTGAATGGTGTTACTTATATGGTTATTGAAGTTGAGGTTGTTGTCAATTGTAACACCTAATAGTTTGGTAGTAGGATCGGGAAAGATGAGGGTACCATTGTTAGATTTAATAGAGAAGTTTATGGGAGAGGACCTATTGGTAGGTGTGAAGAGTAGAAGCTTGGTTTGTTTGGCATTTAAAAGGAGACAGCGTTTCCGGAACCAGTCTTCTACTGAGTTGAATACTTTTTGAGTTAGAGAGTGTAGATCAGAAGTGGAGTTGGCAGAACATATAAGTGTGGAATCATCGGCATATTGAATACAGGTAGCTTCAGGGACTGCTACATGAAGGCCGTTGATGAATAGTGAAAAAAGAAGAGGTCCTAAAATGGAGCCCTGGGGGACTCCAAGGGTGACTGGCAGGTGGGATGAAAGTTTGTTTTCCCAGAGAACTGCCTGTTGCCTATTGTTAAGGTAAGACTTGAACCATTGTATAGCTGGGGTATCTACAGCAAGAAGTTCAAGAGTATTTATAAGCAGTGGATGATTAACCATATCAAAAGCCTTTGAAAGGTCGATGAAGAGAGCAAAAGAGAGGATGTTGTTATTACGATTCTTATAAATGGAGTCAGTGAAAGAGAGTAGAGCAGTGGTAGTGCTATGAAATGGCCTAAAGCCATGCTGGCACTTAGCCAGTATGTCATGTTTAGTTAGGTGGTCTAGTAGCTGGTGGTGAATGCACTTTTCCATGACTTTAGCTAGAGGTGATAGCAGAGCTATTGGTCTATAATTAGAGTAATTGTAGGATTTACCACCTTTATGTAGGGGGATGATGTGGGAGATTTTCCAGATGTCTGGAATAATTCCTTCATTAATGGTTCTGTTAAGTAGGATGGATATGGGGAAGGCAATAACTTTGGCTGCTTTTTGTAAATATTCAGAAGGTAATTGGTCGGCTGAAGGAGTGCAAGGCTTAAGTTTTAGTAAGATTTTATAGATGAAAGTGGTTGAGATAGGCTGAAATGTAAATGTTGGTAATGATCCAGCTAAGGAAGATGGGATCCTTGTGTTATCAGTGGAAAGCTGGCAAGCTAGGGATTGTATAGTTTCTGTAAAGTAGGTGTTGAAGTTGTTGGATATTTGATTTGGGGTATTTTGATCAGCATCATGAGTGTGTGCTAGAGTGACCAGGGTTGAGGAGCCTATTAATGTTAGTCCAAAATATTTGAGGATTGTTCTGGTGTGTTTGTTGTAGCTTACAATAGTAGTTCTTTTTGTCAGAGAGTATAGCTTTTTTAGTTATGTTTCTTAGCTGTCTAAAAGTTTGTTGTTCAGGGGAAGTTCTGTTAGTTCTCCATTTAGCCCAAGCTTTGTTTCTAAGTAGAATTTTTTGTCTAGTCTCTTTTGTAAGCCAGGGGGCTGGTTTGGATTTTATTCTAATAGATCGTTTAGGTGCATGCACATCTAGGATTGCAAGAAATTTAGAGTTAAAATATTTGACAGCCTCATCTAGTGGGAGTATTTTAGAGGTTTCCAGTCACATGCATTGAGTTCGTTTTGGAATAGTACAGGGTTAAACTGTTTCTTTGTTCGTGAAATCCTGTAGGTAGGGGTGTTAGAGGTGTCATTCCTTTGTCTTATTATATAAGTTAGAGTATGATCACTTAGATCATCTGGTAAGGTTCCTACATTATAAGTATGAGGTTGTTTATTTATAAGTATCCAGTCTAAGGTGCTCTCTTTTTTGGTTGGTTTGTTAATTCTGGTAGTTGAGTTGATAGTTTGAATAAAGCCATGGAGATTAATATGTGCGGGAGGGTTATTAGTGTTGAAGGTTTTCCAGTCTGTGTTAAAGTCACCTAATATTATAGTTTCTTGTGGGTAAGTTAAGGACACCCAGCTAAGAATATCTTCTATTATAGTGTTGTTATTACCAGGGGGTAGGTAGATATAGATCACATAGAGGGATTTGTTAGGATTGATTTGAAGTTTGGAGATAAGGACTTCAGCCTTACTGTCCAAAGGTGGGCTATCATTTATAGAGGAGATCTGTAGGCCACTTTTATAGAGGAGTGCTACTCCCCCACCCTTATGTTTTATTCAGTCTTGTCTCAATATGTTATAGCCAGGGGGAATAATTTCATTATCCTTAGTTCCAGGTTTTAACCATGTTTCTTTTAGGCAGAAAATGTCAAAGGAGTGAATATGAAGGAGAGCATGAAGGTGGGCAGTTTTGTTATTGATACTGCGGATATTGAGATGTGCTATAAGTAGAGAGTTGGATAATTTGGTTAAGGTTGGCAGGTTAGGGGAAGTCATGCAGTGAATATTTCCTATAGATGCATTGGTTGGGCCAGGATTAGGGTGTATGTCCTCATCCTTTAAGGTAGGGCTTTGTGGTTTAGATATTGGGTTGTGTGAGTAGTTAATTAGAAGTTTCCATTTTTTTATTAATAGGTTGTTATACTTAATGTGTGCATATCGATGGTACTGAGGTGATATATAGCAGGGAGTAGAGATTATGTTAATATGTGTATGTGAGTGAGAAATATCAAGAGTGGTTGTTTGTTTTGGAGGGAGATTGTGGAGGGAGAGATTGGACTTTTCAAAATAGGTTAGGAGATAGGCTGAGGTCAGGACAGGTAAATATATGGTTAAGAGTATTAAGTAGGTTAGGATAACTTTTACAGTAGTATGCATATTGTAATATATAAGTATACTGATATATATATATATATATATATATATATATATATATATATATATATATATATATATACATGTATACAAATACAAAGGATGTTGAGAGAGATAAGATAATAAGGACTGGTAGGAATGGCAGAGACTTAGGTAGAGAGAGGAGTAGTGCTATTTGGGAAATAGTACTATAAGTAGAGATAGTAGAGAGGAGGGTGTGGCTAGGTGAAGAAATTTGTTTGGAGTGATTAATTGGTTAGAGGAGTGTGGGGGTGTGGTGTAGGAAGTATAAGATTAGGACCACTGGGGGGTGGGTGGGAATTGGGGGTAGGGTAGGGGAGCGGAGTGAGCCCGCAGGGCAAACGGAGTGGGTTCAGACACAGACAGGTTTTGAGGGAGAACAATCAGTGAGGAGGGAGTTAAATCTAAAGTAAGGTACCTAGGAGTTGAGAGATTAAGTTAGCAGAGTGAAAGGAGAGCTGTCTAAGAGCTGATACAGAGACAAAGAAATAGGTTCAGGAGTAACAGAGGTAAGATGAAAGCAGAATCGGGTTTAAAGGCTAATATCCAGGAGCAAGGTAAGTGAAGGAAAAAATAGGTAAAATGGTATTGCAGGAAAGGTAGGTAGGATCTACCATAAAGGGTATTAGAGAGACTAGATGGAATGGTTATAGCAGGTAAGGTAAGTACGATCTACCTAAAGGGGTTTAGAGAGACTAGGGGTGGTAGAGGTAAGAAAAAAAGATATGTAATGTACAAGCAGGGGGGGAGAGTAATAGGTGAGAGGTTAATAAGGGTAAAGGGAATGTAAGTATAGAGACAAAGTAGGAGGATTAATTCTAACAGGCAGGAGGTATGTAAGAGAGGCTGTGGCTGCTGATAGTCCTGCAGGGAATGCTTACTTAAACAACGACAGGATTATATTACAGTTTAAGTCAAATAGGAGTATATGTACATACTTTCAAATGACTAATTCCTGTATCTCCTTATATCTCTCCAAATAAACATCACTTCCAATCTTATAATAGCCTTCTTCCATTTTAAAGGCTGATCATGCAGCCAAACTGACACAAACTAACCACCTATAAAATAAGCATCCATTCCCAGGTTCTCTGTTGCATCACTATTTATCTATTGATTGTCTCAAGAATTCCATTGCTCCTGCTCTCATATCCACTAGTTAAATTGCAGCAAAAACTGATTCCAGATTACCAAATCCTGTCTAACTTTCTTAGACATTCTGAACTTCTAGTGCTTTCTCCAAGCACTCCTTAACAAATTTGCCAGAGATCTGTTAAAGGGCCTTGTCTGACCATTGACTCTACATGCAATGTTCAGCATCCCAAGTAACTCTATCATGCGTTTGGCCCTAACTTTGCTCTTACTCCAAAGACACATCTACAGACAGACCTAGAAATGCCATACTCTTTCACTAATGGCACTTCCAAGACATTCCACAACTTCAAACAATTCTCTACCCCCTCTTGATTTCCCATTCATCCTTCAGCAATCAACAGAACTTCATTTAAATAGTGAACTGCCTTCTGTCTGGACAGTGATTTCTCTCAGTTGCCCTTAGTATGATCGAACTTTCAAAAGTTTGACTTTCATATGGTCGAGACCATATGATTGAACTTTTGAAAGTTCGAATGTTCCTAAAGGAGATCTCTACACAGCATGGAATGGGAAGATTTCCCTTTTCCGCACTGTAGTGCAATCTCGGAGTTGGTATATATAAATAGCAGGGGGTGTGGGGGCTGCAGGGGTACTCCCCCCCCCCCGCTAAAACTATTCAGGTATTTTTGTTCTTTTTTTTTTACCTTTTTATTAGATCTTCAAACTTTCAAAAGTTTGATCATATGGTCTTGCCCATATGAAAGTCAAACTTTTGATAGTATGATCATCTGAAGTAGACCCTTGCCCTCTTATCCATTGCAAAGCTAAACTAAACTACTCAATGATTAATGACACTACAGTGCAACCCACCGGCATGGCCATATCAAAGTAAAATTTGCCACCCTGGCTCATCCCAAACATAAGCCAGTCATCTTCCTAATAGGCAGCAAATGGAAGGCTGTCTCAGTGTCCATCTTAAGCAACTGAAAGTCAACAAAAGTATGAATCAACTATACTGCATTATCCAAAAATGCATATTGCAGTCTTGCATTACCCCTATCTATATGATTGTTCACCGAAGAACCCTTGGAGAATGAGGGGTGATGAATGAGACAATTTTCAACTGGCTTATTTTTCAGGTCTAAACCCAAAGATGGGACCCAAAAGGACCAAATGCCCTGCGTGTACTAACTTCTTTATCCAACAAAGCCTGCACTATATCCTTTTCCCCTTTAACTGATTGCAAATTACTACAGGTCCAAACACTGCCCTGCACTGCTAACATAACTGAAAACCCATAAAGAATCCCCCCATTGGTTCTTGTGCTATTTCATACTGAGGATAATGCTGCAACCTAACTGAAAATCTATTTATTATGACAGGGGTATGCAAAGGTTGGTATCTTGTCCCACTCCCCAAAAGGGTGCCTGGCCCTTTGTACCTCTAATACTGACCCTCCTCAAATTCACCATCTCATGCTTGATTGAGTTTGCAAGCATCTTTGAGACCAGAGCCCCTCCCCCTCTTACCAGTTCTTGGTGCTAACACTCAGCCCCACTGTGCTGTCCTTTGTATGTTGAACACACATGACAACCTACATGCTAACTACATTTGCCCACATTAAAAGCCCAGCAAACTGTGACCTTGCACACATATATCTATCCATATATATATATATATATATATATATATATATATATATATCGATGATAATTTCCATGAAGGTGGGATATTTAATGAACTTCTAACTTCATCAAATGCATTTATTAAAAGTTTTAATATTATCTGGAAATATTTTATATATTTCTAGAATCAAACTATCTAGTCCAGGCACTTCATTATTTTTCAGACTTTTTATTTGTTCTTTTAGTTCTCTAAGAGTAACAGGTTTATCTACATTACTATTATCTAGTACTAAATTCCTGGTATTGATTTCTTCATAGTGTCTCCTAAAGGCTTCTAGAATATCTTTTAAATCTATGGCTTAAGTTTATTATCTACTTGATATGTATTTTCTTTAATATGATTTATGCTATTTAATGGTTTTGATCTAATTGCTATATCTATCCAAACATTTAGAATTTACAGTATAGGTTTGTAATTTAACATTTTTCCATGTTTACTTTTATGATTTAATATTTCTATGCATTTTTGATTCAATGTTTTTAATTCTGCATTTGTATCTCTATCAGAGGGTTTACATTTTAATTCTAAATTATCGAGTTTTGTTTGAAGCATATTTAATTCATTATAATAACAATAATATAATAATAATACTATATTCATTATAATAACTCATAATATAATATTATAATTCATAACTAAGGGAATTTAATCCAGGAACAAGGAGGTCATAATATCCCTGTACTCCTCCCTTATGAGATCCATTATCGAGTACAATGCCCCCTTCAGCATGTACCTTGCCAAGCACATGCAGCAGCTTGAGAGACCACAGAGGTTCCTGACCAGGAAAATCCAGGGTCTCAAACACCTATCCTATACAGATAGACTAAGAGTCTTGTCCCTCTATCAGTCTCATACAGACTGCTCAGAGGTGACCTGTGTCTGGCATACAAGGTCATCTCAGACCCAGCATTGATGGAGTTGCTGCATATCAGTAAGTCAAACTCCACTCATGCAACCTGCACACAAGACCTCAACCAGGTCTGTGACATTAATAGAACATGTTGGTGGGATAGATTTGTGTCCCAAAATCTCCCCATCTATGGAATAGACTCCCTCTCCAAGTCAAGCAGAGTACCTCTCTAGCCCCTTTAGGAAGAACCTGAATGACTGGATGGGAAAGAGAAAATACATCCCTGGGATCCCACCTGTGTCCATGCTGGACAGGGGAAAAAAGTGCTGACTTTGTGAGAACATGGGCAAAATTCTTGGCTAGGCTTATAAGCGCCTCCGGGCCAATAGCCTAGTTTCATTCTATGAACCTGTTATACCATTCCTTCATTTTTGACAAATACCAACTCTTTGTTCTACCATAAATGTAAGCTTTTAATGTGTCCCACAGAATAACATCAGAAACTTTGCCATTATTGTTAGTATCAATAAATAGTTTCGGTTCATTTAAAAACCATGCTCTAAATCCTTTACTTTTAACTATATTTGCTGGTATTCTTTGTCAAAACACTAACTCATTAGGTTTTAGATTAAATTTAAAAGTAATGGCATTATGGTCAGACAAAGGGCAAGATGTTTATTAATACTACTACTTCTTTTGAATATAACCCATTATCTATATTTGTTTGGGTGCCAAATCTATATGAATAGTGATTAAAGTTCAATGTATTTGCCAATTTTAACTCTTGTACATATCTAAGCTCCATTATATTTGTAAAACTGTTTAGCTTTTTAGCAGTTATTTTAGGCTTCTTATCTTTGGTTGTATAATTTTCTGACAATATGCAATTGAAATCTCCAGCCAATAGGATATCACCTCTTGTATGCAGAACTATAATATCTAGATATCTTTTTGCTACTTTAGAACCAGTTCTAGGAATCCAATAGATATTAAGAAATGTGTATACTTTTCTATCTATCTAAAGCAAAACTAATCCCATCATATAATTTTGTCAGTGCAGAAATCAATTACTTTAGGCATAGTCAGTGATTTCTTCCAAAGTAGTATGATGCCTCACCTCTTGAATTATAATGTGAATCCACACGTATTGAATATTGTTAGTCAGTTTGTCAAGGCCTTTTTTTAAGGGTCTATATTAGAACACCAAACTTTCAAAATTTCGAGTGTTCTAATATCGACCCGTTTTCAGCGAACACTGAAAATATCGAAGAAACAGAAAACCAAATTTTTTAATAGGGAAAGAATTTGGTTGTCTGCTTCTGTTGCTTCAGTATTTTCAGCGCTGTGGTGGAAAGATACGGGTCGGCTTCAGGTAAGTGTGCAATTATGTGGACGTGAGGGTTAGGGTGGGTTAGGTGAGTAAGGGTTAGGGCGCAGGTCAGGTAAGTGTGCAATTGTATGAACGTGAGGTTTAGGGTGGGGTAGGTGAGTTAGGGTTAGGGCACGGGTGAGGTGACTGTGTGATAGTAATGGACCTTAGGGTTAGGGTTTGGGTTAAGTTAAGTGGATAGTTAGTGATGTATGTATAGTTTAGTGTAGGGTTAGGTGTAAGAGTTTTAGGTGTATGTATGTGGATTGCTGTTTGTTTGGTGTGCTTGTGTTGTGTGTATGTGTTTTGGAACAGCAAATTTTTTCCCTAGGAAAAAATTCACTGTTCTGTATGTTCGATGTTTTAAATTTTCGATTCATAGGGTTCAATATTAGAACACTCAAAATTTTGAAAGTTTGGTGTTCTAATATAGACCCTTTTTTTAATATGTGTGTTTTTTCTAAAAATACTATATCAGCTTTATTTATTTTAAGATATTTAAATAAACTACCTCTCTTCATGGAATTATTTTAGCCATTTACATTCAGTGAGATACACTTAAATATTGTCATTTATAAAATGTAGTAGATCTAGCATGATTAAAGAGTAGTTTTGAAGTATTTGACTGTATTTATGTTTAACACATTTTGTTATGGACAAAAAGTTAAAACTATTCAACAATATAATTGTAGAAATATTTACAACTCCTAACATGATATCATTCCTAGTTTGAAGAAATATTCATCCAAACCACCCTCTATCATCCCTTAATAGTTTCCTATCGTTTCTTCTGCTTCTACCTCTTAAGTTTACCCAGCCATTAATTTATATTAATCCATAAAGCTTTCCGCTAACAACAGTTGACAATTAAATACTTAAAATTAATCATTTATACAACCTAAAGTCATTAGATATCAAATAAAAGAATTCTACTTATCAGTGAAATATCATATAATATTAATTTCTCTATATACTTAATAAATTAAGGATAGTATTAAAACAAAAGTGCTGTATCGGCAGTAGGCAATAGAACTTTAATAAACAAATAAAATAAAAATACAATGGTAAGTACTTTCATAGAAAATTCTACTTCTTCAGGTCATATAAAATAAATATACAAAAACCTTTATATATATTAATTCAACTCAAGTTCCAAACCAATAAAATAAAATATTCAAATCATATTAAATCTGTCAGGAATAAAATAAATGAGGTCTTCTTTTCCTTAATTTGGGTATTAAACAGACCTTATCATTTAAGCTCTCTTTCTTGTCTGCCTGCAAGTGCAAAATCCAGAATAGCTCCCTGTTTTTAGTCTCATTACAAACCTCACCTAGCCTACCATTATCTCTAATTATTTCTATAACTTCAAACTTATATACATGGTCTTGTGTAGTATCTAAAACATGTTTAGCTAAAGAATTATTACTATTATTCTGTCTTGTATCTCTCATATATTCTTTCATTCTTTCCATTAATGTATGAACAGTTTTACGCAAATAAAATTTATTACATATTACACACAGTACTAAGTAAACTCGATTTCTCATTCTACAAGTAGCAACAGTGTTAAATGTGTATATCTTATGGGTAACCGGATGTACAAATTTGTTATAAGAATCTATCAAATAACAAAAATTGCATTTCTTACATGGAAATGTTCCAGCTCTAATAACTGAGTGATTAATAGTGTCTTATCATTATAATGTTGTAACCGCTTCAGTGACTTTTTGTTCTTAAAGGTAAATGTAGGATCATGTCCTATCACACTATCGATATTGACTTAATATTACTAGACTAAGAAAGATTTATTGTGGGTGCTTTGATAAATAGTTTATCTTCCTTTTTATGACTATATCGTTGTATATTAGAAAAGTATGTGGCAGCTCTTTTCGTTCATAAAGTCATTATATCTTTTAACCCTTGTTCTATATCTTTAGCATTATAACCTCTTACTATTAACTCATTCTTCATAAAATTGATCTCCGCTAAAAACTTGTCGTCCTAATTATTTAAATGAGAAATTCTCAAACCTTGACCCCAGCCAATATATATATATATATATATATATATATATATATATATATATATATATATATATATATGTGTGTGTGTGTGTGTGTGTATATATATATATATATATATATATATATATATATATATATATGCATATATATAATACATTTATGCAATATATGCAGTATTCAACTTATTTTATCTACAAATATTTTTAGAAACCAGCTTATACTCATTCAATAGTCAAAATTCTTTATATTACATTAGATATCATGAAGTAATGCACTATATGTGTCCATGAGTATGATATGAATCTGAGGGTCTATATTATAAGCGCAAAAAAACTGAACAGTGAACGCTCACATGAGCGAAAATGCCGGGAATCAAAAGTGTGATTGTGGGGTCATGTTACAGTGAGGAGTGGGATATTTGCCCTTTCCTCACTGTAGTGTGACCTCTGAGTTAGAATATATAGTTAGCGGGTGGGTGTGGGGGGCACAGCCCCCCACAATAGCAAGTTCGATTACCGGCATTTTCGCTCATGTGAGCATTTGCGGCTTAGTCTTTTTGTGCTTATAATATAGACCCGAATCTGGAGATGTCTAAAGCTTCTAACAATTAATAAGTTAAATTATATTTATTTTCCAGTGGGACAATGATGTTATGATACACTTAAATTCACTTAATCACCTTAATATTGTTATTAAATAAGAATAATGTCCATTTGATAATTAACTTATAGAATTAAATATTTTAGTTATTCCAGATTCATTATTATAGTTCATATTATAATGTATCTTTATTAGATTTCCATTTATTCCCTCCCCCTCCCCCATAATATTCATATATAGTATATTCATTTGAAAGTTTTAGCACATAACGTATTAACAAAACATTATATCATTAGTACAATCCCCACAAATCATAAGTAGTATATATGCCTAGTAAAATATAATCATACATAAAATATATAGTTTATATATAGCTTTCTGATCTCAGGTATAGTCAGTAATAATTGTTAGAACTTTTTAACCTTAGCAACATATTCCAATTAAGAACATAAATAAAGTACCAGAATACAGTCATCTACTTCAAATTATATTACATTAAACACCTCATTTTTGTGTCAATAATTCAAAAATTACTTGTTAATACTGCCAATGAAAACTGGTATTAATTAATATATACAAGACTTCTGTCTATTTAATAGCTTCTTGTGAACACTTGTTATTATGAATGTTCATGTATTATATTAATATCTATATACATTTAAGTGTGCTGTCATTTATTCTCTTTGTCTTTATATGTATCTTCCAATAAATTGCATAAATATAATTACCTTTTAATAAAAGAGCAACATTACACTAATTATGTATGCTTAGGATAACTCTAGTTATTTGCTTTTAACCAAGTAATATTCTCTCTGTAGATAATATATTAACAGAAAAAAATGATATTTCTTTACAACTTTTTAAGTGTGTATTGCCCTGTAAATACTTTTACTTCTCCTTTAACATAGCATCTATCAGATATTATTGCCATTCAGTTTAGCATTACAATAAAAATGCATTTTAAATACTTTTCAAAGCATTTAAGCACTCTTATTTAATTTAAAACAGTATATATCTCACTTTTAAATGCAAAGAGTTCCATATATATTGTAACCACCTTACTTTGCAACTGTTTTTTACCTTTCCATTGCAGTGTTCCATATTGAAGCTGCCTTTTTAAGTTCAAAGGTCATCCTCGACTTCCTGGCACTTCTGCATATTTGCACAGCTTCAGTTCTTCTTTTCCTGTCATGTAAAACTCATGATTCTGTTTAAAACTAAGAACAAGGTAAAAACGAGCTTTTTAAGTGGAACATGCTGTTTAAATGTTTTCTAAGGTTATAAAGCTGCTTGTGACTGCTAACATGCAAACTATACATGTGAAAACATTAACTACCATAATGAAATGCTTCATTGCTGTCTCTAAGCCACCAAATGACTGTTAAGTCCACACTGTATTAAACCATCTAGATTTGAGTTTTTTACACAAGAACTGTACCATTTATACAATTTAACTAGTTTATTAAAACAAACAAGAAATCAAAGCAATTATTTAGAACATTATTATACATTATACACACATTTATTGTTTTATACTTGAAATAAAGTTCACTTTCAGTTCTTTCATTTTTCTTCAGTTAAGGACACCACAGTACAATGATAGCAGAGTGAATGTTTGTCTTTTGCCTTTAGTGTATATTCAATAGGCAATTATCTTATAATATTTCACTAGAGTTTATAAAAAGATTTTAGTAGAATATTATTAAACTATGAAGACCTATATTGCTATACTAATGTTGTTATTGCTGTTGAGTGTTTCATTAATTTAGTAAAATAAAAAGAAAAGTTTTACCTTAGAAGTTCTGATGCCCTTCTATAGCTGTTGAAACAATGTATTTGTATTATAGTATAGCATGTTTACAAAAATAAATACAAGTCTAAAAAGAACGACAGAAGTCTTTATTACTTTCCTTCAATTTTTTTTGCTATTTCCTTTTGTTGTGTCTGTCCATTTTTCTACTGCACTTCTTTTTAAGCATACTGAAGACCAGTCCATTTCTTCTTGTTTGTCTAAAAGGTTATTTTTCTGAGTATAGTACAGGGCTTCATCCAGTGAATTAAATGTCTTTTGACCTTCAGATAAGAAAATTTGGATTTTTGCAGGGAATACGATTTGAGTCTTAATGCTCGATTTCTTGAGACTTTTTATTAATGGGATGCATACCTTTCTTTTGGATATTACAGAAGATGTATAGTCACTGTCAAACCTAATGTTTTTCCCATTAAAAGTTATGGAGAGTTAGACCAAGCTGCTTTTAAGACCAAGTCTTTGTCTTGTGTAGAGAGACATTTGACAGGTATAGATCTTGGTGTAGATGGATTTTATTGTTGTAATATTGTTTGAATGAGACCTATGTGCTCATTCAATTCCAAAAGAAAGTGACTCTAGCAAATTCAAGATTTTTGGGATCCAAGCATTCAGGAAATGTAACGTTATTATGTTCTTCCTTCTCGGGCACATTGTATATTATTATATTATTCCTCTCCATCAGCTCTCAACATCATCAACATTTTCCAAATGAAAAGTGTTCTGTTTCAATAGAAATTCAACTTCACCTTCATTTTCATCTACTATGTCATTCATTTCATCTGCCATCGACATCATTCTGTGATTCCTCCATGGAGGTGATTTGATCTGAATGTTTCTTAAATATTTCATTTAGCAGATCAATTTGTTTTTTATTTTCTTGCTTTATAGTGTCTGTTTACTTTCCAATTTGTCTATTTTAACTGATATTTCTTGCATGCTGATTACAAGACACTGTAGTTC
Source organism: Protopterus annectens (assembly GCF_019279795.1). NCBI lineage: Eukaryota > Metazoa > Chordata > Ceratodontiformes > Protopteridae > Protopterus > Protopterus annectens. The sequence goes on along the minus strand of NC_056747.1, from coordinate 208,574,484 downwards.
TTTCTTCATTCTATTTTCTTGTGAGGAAGCTTTAAGATGACTCATGGCTACACTTGACTGAAAAAATTGTGACAAAATAAAATCAATATAAAGTCTTCAAAAACTGATTTTCTTGCTGGATTCTCTTCATGTCTTATTTATTGTTGTGTAAAAGATGTTTTGAAGACAGTTTTTTTCTAGTTTATAAATAATCGTGTCAGAAAAACTGAAAAGAGGCAGAGCAAAATGTTTATGCTGCTAACTGCTTGGCATCCTAGTCATGCCCCATGCTTTTGTTTTTTTATGAAAAGTATCTGCAAATGATTATCCATAGAGTGTTGTTTTAATCTGAAGTAGTTAACTGGAGTGTTTTATATGAATATTGTGCTTCTTAGCTTGGTTTAATTTAGTATAGGATGGCTTAAATGAGAATACTAGAGCTTGATTGCATCCTTGTTAACTTTGCACTTAATGTGGTCAAGAACTAGGGGTTCATAGGTTCACAGGTTCATAGATTGGTACTAGGCTATCAGCCCTAGGGCCTATACAAGCCTAGCCATAACAATTCCCTGGCTATTTCTTCCCACATTATTTACTTTCCTGGACCCCTGTCTAGCAGGGCGACTGACGGGATCCCTGGGGTGAATTTCCTTTCTCCCATCCAATCGTCAAGGTTCCTCTTGAAGAAGTCCAAAGAGGCACTCTGCTTGACATGTATGGGCAATCTATTCCAGAGTCTGGGGAGTCTCTGGGTCAGGAACCTATCGCTCCAGCATGTTTTGTTTATTGTGATGACAAGGTTTAGATCCCTGGAGTGTGTAGCTCTGAGGGATTGGGATTTCTTTAAGTGTAGCATGTCCAACAGCTGTGGGTTTCACATGGCCTTGTATGTTAAGCAGAGATCGCCTCTGAGTAGACGATATGCGACAGAGTATAGCTGGAGTTTTTTAAGGCGGTCAGCGTAGGGCATCTACTTTAGGCCTGTGATTCTTTTAGTGAGGTATTTCTGAGGCCTTACCTCTCAATCTCTCAAGACAGGAAATCTGGACAAAGCCAGAAATATTGGGGGGATAAAGGCCCAAAAATAGGAGCAGATTTAAAATATTGCTCCTATAAGCTTAGAAAGTTGCTAAAATGACAGATTTTGCATTATTATATATTTTCTAAAGGATATGAAATCTGAAATTCAAATGACTTCCATTATTTAGTATTATTTAGTGACTTCAGTCCTCTGGGATTTGCTAGAAAACTCCAAATATTATCTAGAACAGACTAAAAATAAGAGGAAAAAAAATCTATCTGGATATTCTGCGAAAATCTGGTCAGTTGAGTGGTAGGACTAGGGTCCAGATTTAGCTTCCTCAGTCCGTTTTATTATTTTTAAGTTTATTATGGGTCTAGTTGTGGCTAATGTGGGTAACAGCTAGCATTCATTCAGGTATATTTCTTATGCATTTACAAGTTTGAGTATTGATATGTCACAACTTGTTGGTAAGTAGAAACATAAAAGAAGTACTGAGTCATTAATTTTTAGATAATACATAGTAAAGAAGTACACTTGCAATTCATAACAACTGTTGCACTGGTCTGCAGTAATAACACAAGATACTTTATTTGGGACACTTGAATATACTATAGACTTACAGATAAATAATAAGCTATCAGTCAGCAGTGTTTAACAAACCCAACCAATAACCAGAGGTGAGAATCAAACCTTGTACCTCATATCTGTGAAGTAAAGAACTTAACCCTTATGCCAGCATTCCTTTATAATCAGTCTACGTGGTTGGATACAAAAGGTACTACTGTGCTGGTATCTATCTAGACACTCCCGTTTGGTGTTAATGCATGAGAAGCTTTTGAAGTTGGCGTAATATAAAGAAGGTTGGTTGTTGCACTGTTGTTTTTGCTTTTTCTTCTCCTTATTGGCGATACTTTAAATTTATTGTCATTCTTTTTAAGAAATAATAAGGTGGAGGCAAAAGGCAGAGTACTACACTTGTGACCCTTGTTTACTAGCTTTTATTATTAGGGATAGTTGATATTTTTATTGTCATTCTTGAAAGAAGAGATGGGGATTAATATACATAGATTCATACATTCATAGGTAGGCACTAGGCTATTGGCTCAAGGCCTAAGTAAGCCTAGCCAACAAGGTTCCCTGGCTTATGCCACCCAAGAAAGTTAATTTCCTGTGCCCCTGTCGAGCAGAGCCACAGAAGTGATTCCCGGGGTGTATTTCCTATTTCCCATCCACTCATCAAGATTTTTCTTGAAGAATGCTAATGAGGAACTTTGCTTGACATAGATGGGTAGCTTGTTCCAGAGTATAGGAAGTCTCCGGGACAGGAATCTATCTCTCCAGCATGTCCTGTTTAATGTGGTGACAAGGTTTAGGTCCCTACACAGTGTATTTTGGAGGGATTGGGATTTCTTAAGGTGTAGCATGTCCAACAGCTCTGGGTTTAACATAGCTTTATATATTAGGCAGAGATCTCCTCGGAGTAGGCGATATGCTACAGAGTAAAGCTGGAGTTTTTTGAGATGGTCAGTGTAGGGCATCTGTTTGAGGCCAGTAATCCTCTTTGTGAGGTACTTCTGTGGCCTTTCCAGCTGCTGCAGATGTCTTGTAAGGTACATTCCACAGAGTTAGCTAGTTTTGCATAATATTACAGTGTCTTCTACACTATGCACTTACAGAACCTACAAATCAGGAGCAATTAACTCTATAAAAAACAAAATCAGTCAATGAATTGTTGACCAGCAAAATGAAAAACTTTAACTCTGCAAACTCCAAAAGTTAAAATAAAGTTTTTCTGTTGTCAGCAAATAATCTTCTATTTAAATCTGTCTGAACAATTATTATTTCAATCATCCATTTATTTATTTACTTGTTTTAGATGTCTTATTATACCTACAATCTTCAAGTGACTTGTTTGCACATGTTCTACACCCACACGTTTCAACTGCTATTTAAATCAGTGTAACTGCAAGACTTGTGCAGAATTTTAATTTTATTAGTACAGGAAATCACCATATATATGCTTAGGTGTGTGCAGGGTTGTAGTTCCAACCTTGTGATTTATTTGCAGCAGTAGTACTAGGTAAGTCAGAAATAAGAAAGATTAAAAAGAAAAAGTCCATGTTTATGTCATCAAGCCTTGGTATGTCAAACTATGACAAGACTATGTTGCAGTGATGATATGCAGTGCCATTACTACACAGCTATGGCAATTATGCACATATATACACCTGTGCGTGCGCGCGCACACACACGCACACACACACACACACACACACACACACACACACACACACACACACACACACACACACACACACACACACCAAAAGAAAATTGGATTCGATATTTCTGAAGTCCTGACGTGAGAATATTTAAGCTGTTTTGGTATATCATCTAACAAAAGTAAGGATCTCTACAAGTCTTTTCAGACCAACTTAGAGTAGATATCTCCAACCAGATGTGAATACCTAGAAAAACGTTCTGTTTTACTGGCTTGCTGTGAGATGTTTAGAATACCGTTTTTCTTTACAAAAGTGCCATAGATTTGCAAGTCATATGAACTTTTCAAAGTGGAATTAAACTGCTGAAAACCAGATATGACAGATTTGTGTGTGTGTGTGTGTGTGTGTGTGTGTGTGTGTGTGTGTGTGTGTGTGTGTGTGTGTGTGTGTGGTGTGTGCGTGTGTTCATCACAGCCAGTAACTGAAGTTAATAAAATATAGTGGTGCACTCATACATTTCATGGATCAGTTAATTTATTACAAGCAACTGACTCTCCTGAAAACTGCATGCACAATCAATGTGGCAGAGAGTAATGAGTGACCCTTCAACACTGAATTTGTTTCTTGGGTATCTTTATTTATTTTTCAACAATGTAAGTGCGCTAGTTATGTTGTATTGTTTTCATCCCCAGCCAAGTCACAAAGCTCAGGACATTTATAAATACAGTATCAAGAGGCTACATGAATAATACATCACACAAATAGTATATAGTAATCCTGCTTAGAAAGAAAGTAACAGTGTTACCCTGTCAAGGCATGCAGTTTATCAATGTACTTTTGTGTGATAGTTTATCACACACACTCCTGGGGTGGTAAACATTAACTGCACTCTGTTAACAGTTTTTACAAATTACAAATACAGGCCGCATTACTATGGAGGAACTTCCTGAATTGCTATCTGAATATGGCAGTTTAAACAGTGTTTCATATAACAGGGGGGTACTGAGTTGTAGGTGATGAGACCTATGGCTAAGAGGACTCTATGGTAAAGTGACGGGGTGCTGCATGATCTAAATAGGGCAGAAACATCATTGTTCTAGAGATCTTATGTGCTGGGGTGGACAAGTGCCCTAAAATATGAGTTTGCATGATAGAGCAACAGTTTTTGAGACACTTTTGAAGAGAACAGCCTTGCTTAGAAACACATAGTGAAGTGATCTTGTACCACTGAGCTACACAGTAGTACCAGTGATGAGAGGAGCAGCAGCAGTCAGTTAGCAATGTTATACCTAGTTACTACCATGTAGTGAACAGTAACACTGTGCCACAGAGCAGTACTAGTGATGAGAGGAGCATCAGCAGTCAGTTAGCAATGTTATACCTAGTTACTACCATGTAGTGAACAGTAACACTGTCACTGTGCCACAGAGCAGTACTAGTGATGAGAGGAGCAGCAGCAGTCAGTTAGCAATGTTATACCTAGTTACTACCATGTAGTGAACAGTAACACTGTGCCACAGAGCAGTACTAGTGATGAGAGGAGCAGCAGTCAGTTAGCAATGTTATACCTAGTTACTACCATGTAGTGAACAGTAACACTGTGCCACAGAGCAGTACTAGTGATGAGAGGAGCAGCAGCAGTCAGTTAGCAATGTTATACCTAGTTACTACCATGTAGTGAACAGTAACACTGTGCCACAGAGCAGTACTAGTGATGAGAGGAGCAGCAGCAGTCAGTTAGCAACGTTATACCTAGTTACTACCATGTACTGAACCAGCAACACTGTGCCACAGAGCAGTACTAGTGATGAGGTGCATATCATCTGTCTGACAGCAGTGCACCTCCTTGTCAGTACCTTGCAGTGATTTGGTAGCACCATGATATGTACCAGTATCAACCATGAGGGTACAGTGTAACATTAATAGCAATATTACTTCTTCAACGTGAACTATAATGCTCTAACACCACTGTGGCATGTCTGACATCAGTGTTACTCATTGCTAGTGCAAATTAATGCTGTGGTACCACTGTGCCACATTGCAGTGCCGGTAATGATGTCCACAACATCAGTCTGACAACAGTGCTGCTAATTGTTTATAGTATGTAGTGCTGCAGCACCACTATGACACACACACAGACAGCAGTGCCAGTGATGAGTGATGCAGTCTTAGTCTGACAGCATTGTTACTCCTTATTAGTACCATGAAGTTCTGTAGTACCACTAGTGTCAGTACTGATGTGCACAGCATCTACTTGGGAATAGTGTTACTCCTTGTTAGCATACTGTGAAACACCATGATACCTGTGATGATGGGTACAGTGTTGATCTGGCAATAACATTACTTATTAATAGAAAGTAGCACTGTGGTACTATTGTGACTTACAGAAGTACAATGATGATGACAGGCATAACATTTGACTGACAGTAGTGTTACATATTGTTAGTACCATGCAGTACTGTAACAACACTGCAATGTGCAGCAATATCAATAATAATAGGCACAGCATCTAACATTAGTGTTGCACATTGTTAGTATGATGCAGTGCTAACATTGTGATGTGCAGGAGTACCACTGATGGACAGCATAGAATCAACATGACAGTCATGTTATTCCTTGTTAGTACCAGGTAGTATTGTCGTAACAGTGTAATGTTCAGCAGCACCACGGATAAGCATCACATCACTAAAATGACATTAGTGTTACATATTGTTAGTACCATGCAGTCATGTGGTAACACTGTGATATGCAGCAGTATCAGTGATGAGAGGTACAGCTTCTGTCTGACTGCTAATATTGTGATGTGCAGGAGTACCACTGATGAACAGCATAGAACCAACATGACAGTAATGTTATGTCCGGTTAATAGTTTGTAGTATTGTGGTAACATTGTGATGTGCAGGAGTACCAGTGATGAGCAGCAGAACATCAACATGACAGTAGTGTTGTACCTTGTTAGTACTATGTAGTATTGTGGTAACATTCTGAAGTGCAGGAGTACCAGCAATGAACAGCACAGCATTAACATGACAGTAATGTTATGCCCTGTTAGTACTGTGTAGTATTGTGGTAACACTGTGATGTGCAGGAGTACCAGCAATGAACAGCACAGCATTAACATGACAGTAATGTTATGCCCTGTTAGTACTGTGTAGTATTGTGGTAACACTGTGATGTGCAGGAGTACCAGCAATGAACAGCACAGCATTAACATGACAGTAATGTTATGCCCTGTTAGTACTGTGTAGTATTGTGGTAACACTGTGATGTGCAGGAGTACCAGCAATGAACAGCACAGCATTAACATGACAGTAATGTTATGCCCTGTTAGTACTGTGTAGTATTGTGGTTACATTGTGATGTGCAGGAGTACAACCGATGAGCAGCAGAGCATTAACATGACAGTAATGTTATGCCCTGTTAGTACTGTGTAGTATTGTGGTTTCATTGTGATGTGCTGGAGTATAACCGATGAGCAGCAGAGCATAAGTATGTCAGCAGTTCTGTTTATTGTCAGTGCCATGTCTTGGTCTAACACCACTGTAGTGTACAGCTGTGACACTGTTGCAAGAATAGCATATCTGCATGACATATTTAACATTGACTGTGAGACTTCCACACCCTTCTGCTCTATTACAATAATTGTGATAAAGGTGAAGCATCTGTGTGACAGCTGTGATGGCACAGATGTGTGAAAGCTGTGCTATCACCTGACAGCCACACATAGCATGTATATAGTTTTGTGATAAACAGCAGCACCACAGATGAGAGGCAGAGTTATTAATAGATTGTTAGTTTTACAAGTCCTGAAATAAAATTACCACTGTACCTGAGTACTGCCCTGCATAATTTGCATTACTGGTGTGGTGGCATAAATAGTACATGACAACCCCTGCTCATTTCATGTAATAATCCCTGAATATATTACCTTTGCTTTCATTAAACCATGTAATATAATGCAGAAGACTAAACCTACTGGATCTGTAAATTCTGTTTTAAGAAAAGGGTCTAAACTGAAAGGCTGGCAGCAATTTACCTAAATCAGAAAATCCCAAGCTAATAAATGACAGAATCCTTGAATGTAACATGCAGTGACATGAAAAACTTGTATGTAAACTACATAGTGACTTGTTAGTGAATAATAATACATCTCTGAAACGTGTGTTCATTCTGTATTTATACTGTGCACATCCATGGTTCTGTATATAAACATGTGCTTCAAGACTAAGTCCGTACAGCATTCTTTGTAAAGTTGAAGAAAAAAAATCAGGAAACAAAATAAAGCATATATTTATTTTTGTTTGAGGTATACCCCTGCACCCCACACTACCCCTGCTTATTTATTCTGACTTCAGTATCACACAGTGTCTTGTATTAAAGTTGAATAAATTAGTAAAATGGATGCAGAAGATTGCCTCTTATAGAAATATTTGACTGCTCTAATGTGCAAATTACAATCCATTTAAATTACGTTTACAGAAGCTAAGGATATTCACTGTTTCTTTGCCAGTGTATAATGAAGCATATTATTTTCCAGCTAAATAAAATAGCTGCTTTGCTTTTAGCAGTCTTGAACTCTGAATGATGCACGAACCAAAAAGAAAAGACAAAACTGAAGACCACAGACGAAGAATCCACTTAAAACACCAGTTTATTTCACCTCTAGCGCTACGGCAACCGCCTTCAAGATGTGTAAAACATCACATAACTTACATACTTTATATACCCTAATACATCTAACAATTAAACAAGCAGCCTAACCCAATTAATCAATAAACATTAAAAAATACTTAATACTACTTTATCATAAGATAAGAAGCCTCCAGTTACATTCCACATTCAGACCCTGAGGAAATAAAGTGTCATATTTCAAAATGAAAATACTTTCTTTATATAACAACTTATTTTTATACAAATCATCAGAAAATACACCCTTCATAATATGTTCTAAGATAGTGGCTTGTAACCCATTTGGATTAGAATTGTGAGCCAGCATAAAATGTTTAGCTACAGGGCTATCTTCTTTATTATTTATAATATTCCTGACATGCTCCTGAAGTCTAGTTTTAAACTTCATTTTACTTTCTCCTATATATACAAGGTTACACGGACATTTCAAAGCATAAATAATACCTTCAGTATTACAGCTATATATATTTTTAACCTCAAATACATGGCCATTTATATACTTAAAAGTTGGAACAATATAATGACATACATTGCAATGACCACAGGGTGAAGTTCCTTGTCTCTGCATGGTAATATATTGCAATGTCTCAGTGGGATATTTAAATGTATTAGGTACCAAGATATCTTTTAAATTCCTACCTCTAAGAAATGAAATGCCTAAAGACCTAGACAATAATTTTTTTAGGTCCATTGATCTAAACAAAAAATTCCAGTAGTGTTTAACAATATCTATTAAAACATCACTGAAAACACTATATGTAGAGGCAAAATAAACTAGCCTTTTCTTTTGATTTCTAATATCTAACTTATACCCCTTACTTCCATACTTATAAGTACCAACTTTATGTTGTTCATTAATAACCTTATCTATAGCTGTTTGAATACTAGCTTCACTATAGCCCCTCAATCTAAACATCTCACTAGTCACACTAATTTCTTTAAAGAAGTCCATGTCAGTATTACATAGCCGTCTAAGTCTCATACATTCCCCATAGGGCAAGGAGACCAAAGTATGAACTGGATGACAGCTGGTCCCCATCAAATACTGATTACTATCAGCAAATTGTCTATGCACAGACGTACGTAAAGTATTGCTGTCCTCCAAAATCAGATGTATGTCTAAAAAAGTTATATCTTTGCCCACCTGAATGCCGTCAAAGGAAAGTCCAAATCTATTATGTTGCATAGCTTCTATAAACTGACCAACATAAGAAATCGCACCTTTACAAATAAAAACAAGATCATCTATAAAACGAAAATAACTAACTACATAATTTTAAAAAAAAATCTATATGATATAACCATTCTAACTCATGCAAACCCATCATAAGGTTAGCATACATGGGGGCAAAAAATGCCCCCATGGCAGTGCCCTTAATTTGTCTGTATATTCATTCATTAAACATAAAAAAATTATTATTCAAACAAAATTCCAATATTTCAATAATATAATACGTTACTGGACTATCACCCAAAAAATATTTTACTGCTTCTAGTCCAAACTGACACTGTATGTTAGTATACAAACTAACAACTTCAACACTTATAAAAAACATATCTGCACTCCATTGTATTTTAGATAATTTTTCCAAAAAATCAAAACTATCCCTAATATAACTGGGTAACTTTATTACATAAGGGAGTAAATACTCATGCAAAAATTTCCCAATATTAGATAAAAAATATTTTTTGAGCAGATACAACCCTGAACCCTGAATGAGGCTTGTGGCTTTGAACCTTGAGCTTTTCTGTTATTTAGTATTTCATGTTCAGCAGTTTCTGTTTTGCATCAAGTATCAGCAACTCAGTCTTTCAAGGTAGGCCCTGCAGATATATATATGGGAAGCATAGAGACACAGCAGATAGCATTGCTGCCTCACAGCAGGAGGTTCCCCAGTTCAATTCTCAGCTGGTGGGCCTTTTTGTGGCGTCTGCATGTCCTCCCTGTGTTTGCTTGGGTTTCCTCCGGGTTCTCCACTTCCCTCCGAAATTCCAAAGACATGCAGTAGGTGGATTGGACGCTCTAAATTGGCCATAGGTGTGAGTGTACATGTCAGAATGTAATATGGAAGAAGTACCGTGGCAGAGCTAGCCACCTGGCGGTGTAAAACTTGTCTCTAGATGATTGTCACAGGTATAGTGACAGCCATGGGAAAAAGGGATTGTGGATGGATATATATACACATGCATATATGTATATGTATATATGCTGGCAGCATGCAATTCACATTTAATTGCAGGACATGTTACTTAACCTTCCTTCATGATTCCTGTGATGGAGTACTGTGCAAAGTGCTGGCATGAAATAAGATGTCACTATTCCTGTGTTTTCACTAAAATTCAGAAGTCAGAAATTTGTTTCTCAGTATTCAGCAGCAACTATGTACCAAGTTAAGTTGAACTCAGTCATGTAACAGCTGTATTTCTCATAGCATGCTTGTGCTGTATTAAATATACCACGCTAACTTTAAAAGAACACTATGTCACATTATCTGAACAGTTTACCTTTCAACACTGGACGTCTCTGCCTTGCTGAATCTGCTATGCCATCCACAGGGAGTACTGTACTTACTTTATTTATTTAATTTTTTATTGACATTATATGAACTGATTTCTCAGCCCCACAGCCCAGGCACAAGGTATGCTACTCAATTAATATGCCTTTTGGGGGAACAGAATTCATTGTAGAGAACTCACACAGACACAAGAAGAACATACAAAAACACAAGAACATACAAACTCCTATATTCATTTTTATTAAATTGTATATATCTTTCCAGCATCCAGTTTCCAGTATGTTTTAGAAATGTTGTGAGTTTTAATTATGCAGTTCATATGTAAGTCAACACTCAGCATGCAAGGATTGGCAGAATGTCTACTGTGACATTATTCTGTTATCTATATTTTGAAGTTGTAGGGGATAACTATTATACCATTGTTGGATTCTAAATAAATAATTAATACTGGCCAACACAGGTCAATATATTATCTGTGAATATAAAACCAACTGCAACTGGGATACAGCAGAGTCTTCTAAAAGACCTGAAGCATTTTCTAATTTGTATCACATTATAGTTTTTATCTGTATAGGCCTGATTTTATTAGCACAATATTGCTCATCAGTGCTGTTAGATGCCTTTAATGTCTGAAGCTCTGACAGTTTTTTACAGTTAGCATATAACATTTTAAATAGACAATAATGGCAGAAAACTGATACCTTAACACATTCAATGACCTGAGACGTACCTCCCTGGACTACATGAAAAGAGACATAGAGGAGCTCTCTGAGCATGTAGCCCAGGCCGGTATGACCCTGACCTTGAGTAGCATCTTACCCTCACCAAGAATGATGCCACAACATGAAGACAAGATGATCAATTTCAACAATTGGCTTAAGTGTTGGTGTCATTCAAAGGGGATCCAATGCCTGTCAGCCTGGGATGACATGCTCGACAAGCCACGATGCTTCGCTAGGGATGGCTTGCACCTGTCACCCCTGGGCTTTCGGATATTGGCAAAGGCTCTTGCTACCCCCATAGTGCCTTTTTTAGGCAAGGCTCAAAAGACAAACCCACCTCCATAGGTATCACAAGGGATAAGAAACTAAGAGTAATGCTACTCAACACCAGAAGTCTAAACCTCAAGATGCACGGACTCGAAACTCTCCTTAGCATGGAGAACATCGATGTCTGTGCAGTAACAGAAACCTAGTTCAAGGCTCCCGAGAGCACCCCAGCACTACCAGGTTATACCTCATACCATGCTTTTCGGCCCCAAAACTTGGACCGAACCACAAAAGGAGGGGGAGTATCAATATTAGTCAAAGATACCCACACCTCCAGGTTGGTGGCACAGCACGAAGCATCAGAGACTATCCATGTGCAACTAACTGTGGGTAAAACTGCCTTCCAGTTTATAGCCTGCTACAGACCACCCTCCCAAACACAGGAACCCCACTCGGCCTTCCTGAGAATACTGGAAAATATGAAGGTCTCTCCAAACACCATTATATTGGGCGACATCAACTACCCAAACATAGACTGGGAGCATTACTCTAGCTCCAACACCCTAGCCCAAAGGTTCCTAGAATTTATAAACTCAAATGCTATGGAACAACTTGTTACCACTCCCACAAGAGGGTAAAACATACTGGACCTGATCATCACCAACATGGGGACACTATGCTCCAGACCAGAAGTGTATCCCTCACTGGTAAGATCAGACCATAAACTAATCTCACTGGATATTCACATCCCGACCCCACCCCCTGCCCAGAAAACCACAGTGAAAAACTTCTCTAAAGCAAATTTCACGCCTCAAAACCGAGGTGAAATCCTTCAAAGCCCCCGGGCCTGTGGAAAATACGGCCCAGACCGCAGAATCCTTTATAAACGCATTCTATGAGCACCTTCAGGAATGCATGGATCATGCAATCCCAAATAAAACCAAGACCCAATCCTCCAAAGGCAGGCGTCCTGTCTGGTGGACCCCAGCCATAAACAAACTATACAATAGAAGGAGGAAGCTACTACATGATAGAGCAAAATCCCAAAAAGGGAAGGCATCTCTGATCAGTATTAGCAAAAAACTACGGGCACTCATAAAATCGTCTAAGGCCAGCTTCGAGAGAAAAATTGCACAGGACACTAAGGATAATCACAAGGCTTTCTTTAGTTATGTTAGGAACCTGGGTGGGAATTCCCAGATATGCTCAGAATTAGTCCAAAATGACAAAAATACACCGAGCCCACAGACATTGCCAACATCCTAGCTGACAGGTTCAGTGCAAACATTCCCCTCCCCACCAAAGGGCAAATATCTATCCCAACAGAGTGCTGCCCCTGACATCTCAGATGCTCAGGTAAGAGCCACCTCTCCAAAGCAAAAACACAGCATCAATGGGACCAGATGGTGTCCCGGGCTGCGTCCTACATGAACTCCAAGAAGAGCTAAACCCAAACATAAAACTACTGTTCAATCTTAGCCTTACTACAGGATATGTACCCAAAGAGTGGCGTACAGCAACAGTGGTCCCTCTCCACAAAGGTGGTGCCTCAACTGATCCTGGAAACTATCGCCCCATAAGCCTGACTAGCTTGGTCTGCAAAGCTATGGAAAGGATCATCATGGACCTCATAAAGAAAGATGTTGGGGACCTACAGACACTGGATCCTACCCAGTTTGGCTTTGTTAATGGCAGATCCTGCCTCTTAAACCTGGTTGATTTCTTTGAAACAGTCACCAAGGCCATTGACGAGGGGAAGGTGGTCCACACAGCCTACCTGGACCTCGCAAAAGCCTTCGATACAATACCCCACTTGGGCATTATAGATAAGCTCACCAGCTTAAATATAAACCCCTATGTCACTAGATGGGTTGCAAACTGGCTCAAGGACAGAACCCACATGGTTAGAATTGCTGGAGCCATGTCAGACTCCAAACCAGTTACAAGTGGCGTCCCACAAGGCTCAGTCCTGGGACCTCACTTGTTCGGTATATATTTTTCGGCGGTACAGGACAACATGGAAGGACTGTGGCTGACCAAGTTCGCAGATGACTGCAAACTGGGCGCCATAATCAACTCTCCAGCCGACACAAGCATCCTCCAAAAGGGCCTCATAGAAACAGACAACTGGTGCCAGAGCCATGGCCTCAAGCTAAATGCCAAAAAGTGTATAGTCATCCCCTTTGGCAAAAACAAAGTGCCCACAAATTACCACATAGGTGGTAATCCATTAAGTACAGAAGAAGTCATTAGGGACCTGGGGACCCAAGTTGATAGTAATCTCTCATTTGACAACCACGTGGCCAAAGTGGTTAGAAAAACATTTTATATAGCCCACCTAATCATGAAGGGATTCACATCTAGATCAGGGAGGTCATCGTGCCACTTTACTCATCCCTCATCAGGCCCATAATTGAGTACAATGCCCTTTTGGGATGTACCTTACCAGACACCTGCAGCAACTGGAAAGACCCCAAAAGTACCTCACCAAGAGGATCAAAGGGCTCAAACAGATGCCATATGCTGCCGGTTAAAGAAACTCCAGCTCTACTCAGTGGCATACCGCCTGCTCAGAGGCGATCTGTGCCTGACGTATAAAGCCATGTCCAACCCGGAATTAATGGACATGCTGCACCTCAGAAAATCCAAATCCCATCGAGCTACGCGCTCGAGAGACTTGAACCTCAGCACTGAAATAAATAGGACATGCTGGAGGGACAGATTCATAACTCAGAGGCTCCCTTCACTCTGGAATAAAATCCCAGTCCAGGTTAGGCAGAGTCCCACATTGACTCTCTTCAAGAGGACTCTTGATGAGTGGATGGGAGATCGTAGGTTTACCCCGGCTATCACTTCTGTGTCACTGTTAGACAGAGGCACAGTATACTAACCTCAAAAAAAGGCATAGCTAAATTAATTTAAAATGGGTGGCGAAAGCCAAACACACTCTGGCTAGGCTTATAAATGCCCTAGGGCAGATAGCCTAGTATGAACCTATGAACCTATGAACCTAATTGTTTAATAACTAAGACCAGTAGAATGAAAGATGAAACTCCCAGATTTTGTGTCTTACATAGGAGTAGTGTAGGACACCTAAATGCAATCAACCGAAGAGCTGACTGTCATGGCTAAAATGATGGAAAGAAATTATGAATTAATTGCCATCTACAACCATTTGATAATAATGAAGTAGTTTAGCAATAAAAAGCTAATTTTCTTTGTCTCTCAGAAAGTGCTTTCTCAATTACAGCCTCACCTCAGGCTTTGTCCCTACCAAATGGCGCACTGCTACAGTCATCCCTCTCCACAAAGGAGGACTGGCTACAGACCCTGGGAACTATCGTCATTAGCCCATTAGCCGGATGAGTCTATATGCAAAGCTATGGAATGCATCATCATAGACCTAATAAACAAGGATATAGGGAATCTATAAACACTGGAGCCCACACAGTTTGGTTTTGTGAAGGGTAGCTCATACCTGCTCAACTTGGACGACTTCTTTGAATCAGTCACCAGAGCTGTGGATGAAGGCAAGGTGGTTCATACAGCCTACCTTGATCTGGCCAAGGTCTTTGATGCCATTCCCCACTCAGGAATCATAGAAAAACTCACTAAGCTAGGCATCAACCCCTATATCACTAGGTGGGTTGCAAATTGGCTCACAGATAGAAACCAAAGTGTGAAAGTAGCTGACTCCAAGTCAGCCTGCCGACCAGTCACGAGTGGAGTCCCATAGGGTTTGGTCCGGGGTCCTCTCCTGTTTGGTATCTACTTCTCTGAAGTCCAGGCCAACATGAAGGGACTCTGGCTGACAAAGTTCGCAGATGATTGCAAGTTGGGAACTATTATTAACTCCCCAAGTGATGCTGACATCCTACAGAAAGGCCTCACTGAGTCCAACAACCGGTGTCAGAACCATGGCCTTAAGCTCAATGCCAAAAAATGTGTCGTCATCCCCTTTGAGAAAAACCCATTTCCCATGAATTACCACATCAATGGTAGTCCACTGAACACAGAAGGCATTATGAGAGATCTGGGAACACAGGTTGACAGCAACCTCTCCTCCGACCATCACATTGCCACTGTGGTCAGAAAGTCCTTCTGTGTGGCACATCTCATTACTAAGGGTTTTGCATACAGGAAGAAAGAGGTCATTGTCTCCCTCCACTCTTCCCTCATTAGGCCAGTCATCGAGTACAATGCCCCATTTGGCATGTACCTCACTAGACTCCTGCAACAACTGGAGAGGCTGCAAAAGTACCTCACAAAGAGGATCATAGGTCTTAAACACTTGTTCTATATGGACATACTCAAAAAAACCCAACTATTCTCTGTCTCATATCGCCTACTTAGAGGTGATCTCTGCTTGACTTACAAAGCCATGTCTGACCCAGCTCTGTTAGAAATGCTGCATCTAAAGAAATCCCAATCCCTCCACACTACATGCTCCAGAGACCTCAACGTCATTACCACAGTTAGCAGAATGTGCTGGAGGGACAGGTTCATAACACAGAGACTGCCCATGCTATGGAATAGACTTCCCATACATGTCAAACAGAGCACC